>NC_060175.1:12712062-13012062 GCF_021184085.1 Oncorhynchus gorbuscha | reverse complement strand
CCGGCAACCTGAGCTGATCCTGGATACTCGTTAATCTATCCGATAAGTTCCGGATTGAACCTGCTATCTCGTGTAGCGCCGTGTTGTCCCAACATCTTCTCCTGCTGGGTAATTGTATGGCAAACGGAGTCCAGGTCCGCTGGGTTCATCACTGGCCGGATCGTTCTGTCAGGGTTTACCAGAATTGGACCCAGAAGCAGACCAGGACAAGGTGAGTATAAAGATAGTGAGTATTTATTAATCAATGAGAACGTGGAGGTAGATAGTTCCGGGTGGAGGACCGGGCAGCGGAGGTGGGTTGATGGGAGTGGATAGGCAGATCCAATGGATAACAACACACTGGCGACGAGCAGACAGGGATGAGGTATGGGTTCCGGGTGAATGGCTGTAGACAAAACAAATGGCGGTAAGTTAAAGGCAAGCAAGACGTACAAAACAATAAAACAAAACAAACTCTATAAACTGGAAGCTGGTTCGTGGGCACAACATACTGTTCATGGCTAACGATCCGGCAGGGAATGGATGTCAGGTCAGAGCTTTTGAAGGGAAGAGGTGATGATCGGGACAGGTGTGCAGATTACTGATGGGATACAGGTGCGGGTAAACATCGATCTCCCAACAAGCTAATTCGCCCGGCAACCAGACAGGGTGCGTTCCAGGACACCGGAAACACACTCAAGGACAGAAACACAGGCAAACACAGACTCAGGAAGCGGGATTCGTGACAGTTGTGATCAATGGGAGCCATGCTTTTACTCCTCAGTTTACTCAAAGCGTAATGAGGAGGGGAAAATATACTCAGGCATGAGAGTCCAGAAGAGTCCAGATTAAAGATTGCTTTTCGTTTGTATCCATCCCATGCAGCCATTAAAAGAGAGACAACCGGCAGAATTGTGTCCTTCACTTCCACCTACACCTCACTGGGGGGTGACAGGGTAGCCTAGTGGTTAACCGAAAGGTAGCAAGTTCAAATCCCCGAGGTGACAAGGTACAAATCTGTCGTTCTGCCCCTGAACAGGCAGTTAACCCACTGTTCCTAGGCCTTCATTGAAAATAAGAATTTGTTCTTAACTGACTTGTCTAGTTAAATAAAGGTAAATAAAAAAAAAATTAAAAAATGGAACACAACTCAGAAAGGTACTGGTACAGAACCAGAACCAGTATGTGCGCAGTTATGGCTAGAAGGGATGCAGCTAATATCAGAATGATGTCACACTCCCGCTGTGAACTCAGACTTCGTCGAACAAACCTACAAACCAGCTAGCGACCTAGTTTATGCTGGCTAGCTGGCAACAACAGCAGGACGCTAGTTAAAAATACAGTTATTTCGATGGTCTTCAGGAGAAATAATGTGTAATATTGGTCACCATCTGGATGTCACAAGAACATGCCAATTAGCTAAAGCTCCTACCCTCAGGCCTTACGAAGACAAGCCGGTATGAATGACCAGTGCACCAGGGTGGTATCGAGGCATTTGCCGACATAGACAGCTGTATCAGTATGTCGCCGGGAGTAGCGGGGGTAGCTAACATGGCCATATTTTTCCTCCCAAGATTTTATTTACAAGAAATAACTTGTAAACATCTAGATGTCATCGTGCTACAGTCAGTCTACTTAGTGGGGAGAGGATGCATAGCAACCCGGCAGCATAACACTGGGATACAGTGTCCTGCACTCCCGTTTGCCGAGCACCGCTGTCTCGCAATACAGCAGCGAAGGAAGGCCGCCAGCTACCTACTGTAGCCAATAGGGTGACAGCTAAAGCACAGGGATTTTCACTGAAAATGTATAACTACAGCATTAACGTCTACATTTAATGAAAGAAGTAATAATGATTCGAAATTATTCTATCACTGAATGATTCTAAAGATTTTCCTAAGTTCCACCTTTGACAGACAAGATCAAATCAAATTTCATACACTTATTTAGCAGATGTTATTGCATGTGTAGCAAAATGCTTGTGTTCCTGGTTCCAACAGTGGAGTAGTATCTAACAATTCACAACAATACACCCAAAATTTTGGATTTTGCCTATCGGATAGGATTAAATGCATAGAAATAGAATGAATAAGACGGACAAATCATTGACTTGAATGGGGACCTCCACTCTATTAATTAGATTTCTATGCATTTAATCCTACCTGATAGCCGAAATCCAGAGATTTCGCTGCACATCCAAGTATATCTCATCAAGTTGAAAGACAAGCATTGTACTTTTGAATTCTGTAAAGTGAGTGTGCAACGCTTAACAAAGAGCTGCAGTTAGTCTCAGAATGGGTGGCAAGGAATAAATTGGTCCTAAATATTTGAAAAACTTAAAGCATTGTATTTGACACAAATCATTCACTAAACCCTAAACTTTAACTAAATATTGTAATGAATGTGAAAATTGAGTAAGTTGAGGTGACTAAATTGCTTGTAGTAACGTTGGATTCTAAACTGTCATGGTCAAAACATATTGATACAACAGTAGCTAAGATGGGGAGTAGTCTGTCCATAATAAAGCGTTGCTCTGCCTTCTTAACAACACTATCAACCAAGCAGGTCCTACAGGCCCCAGTTCTCACACCTGGACTACTTTTCAGTCATGTGGTCAGGTGCCACAAAAATACTATTGTCTCAGAACAGGGCAGCATGGCTGGCCCTTAAAAGTACTCAGAGAGCTAACAGTAATAATATGCATGGCAATCTCTCATGGCTCAAAGTGGAGGAGAGTTTGACTTCATCACTACTTGTTTTTGTAAGGAGTGTTGACATGCTGAATGCACCAAGCTGTCTGTTTAAACTACTAGCCCACAGCTCAGACACCCATGCATACCCCACAAAATTTGCCACCAGAGGTCTCTTCACAATCTCCAAATCAAGAACAGACTATGGGAGGCGCACAGTACTACATAGAGCCATGACTACATTGAACTCTATGCCACATCAAGTAACTGATGCAAGCAGTAGAATCTGATTGGAGAAAAAAAATGGTAAAAATACACCATTTGGAACTGTGTGGACTGTGAAGAAACACGCACATATTTCCAGTGCCTTGCAAAAGTATTAACCCCTTGGCGCTTTCCCTATTTTGTTGCATTACAACCTGTAATTTAAATAGATTTTAAATGGATTTCATGTGATAGACATACACAAAATTGTCCAAATTGGTGAAGTGAAATTTAAATGAAATTACTTGTTTTAATTTATTATTTGTTTAAACGGAAACGTGGTGCATGCATATGTGTTCAACCTCTTTGCTATAAAGCCCCTAAATAAGTTCTGGTGCAACCAATTACCTTCAGAAGTCACATAATTAGTTAAATAAAGTCCACCTGTGTGCAATCTAAGTTTCATATTATCTGTCACATGATCTCAGTATATACACACACACACACACACACATGTTCTGAAAGGCCCCAGAGTCTGTAGCACCACACTAAGCAAGGGACACCACCAAGCAAGCGGCACCATGAAGACCACGGAGTTCTCCAAACAGGTCAGGGACAAAGTTGTGGAGAAGTACAGATCAGGGTTGGGTTATAAAAAAGATCAGAAACTTTGAACATCCCACGAAGCATCATTAAATCCATTATTAAAAAATGGAAAGAATATGTCACCACAACAAACCTGTCAAGAGAGGGCCGCCCACCAAATTAAGCCCTATACTGCACAGAGCTAGGCTTTACGGAAGAGTGGCCAGATAAAAGCCATTGCTTAAAAATATAAAAAATAGGCAAACACATTTGGTGTTCACCAAAAGGCATGTGGGAGACTCCCCAAACATACGGAAGAAGGTACTCTGGTCAGATGAGACTAAAATTGAGCTTTGTCTGGTGCAAACCCAGCACCTCATCACCCCGAGAACACCATGCTGTGGGGATGTTTTTCGTCATCAGGGTCTGGAAAACTGGTCAGAATTTAAGGATTGATGGATGGTGCAAAATACAGGGAAATTCTTGAGGGAAATCTGTTTCAGTCTTCCAGACATTTGAGACTGGGACGGAGGTTCACCTTCCAGCAGGATAATGACCCTAAGCATACTGCTAAAGCAATACCTGAGTGGTTTAAGGGGAAACATTTACATGTATTGGAATGGTGTAGTCAAAGCCCAGACATCAATCCAATTGAGAATCTGTGGTATGACTTAAAGATTACTGTACACCGGCAGAACCCATTCAACTTGAAGGAGCTGGAGCAGTTTTGCCTTGAAGAATGGGCAAAAATCCCAGTGGCTAGATGTGCCAAACTTATAGAGACTTGCAGCTGTAATTGCTACAAAAGGTGGCTCTACAAAGTATTGACTTTGGAGGGGGGGATAGTTGTGCACGCTCAAGTTTTGTTGTCTGATTTCTTGTTTGTTTCACAATAAAAAATATTTTGCATCTTCAGAGTGGTAGGCACATTGTGTAGATAAAATTATACACCCCCCCCCCCCCCAAAAAAAATCTATTTTAATTCCAGGTTGTAAATCAACAAAATAGGAAAAATGCCGGGGGGGGGTGAATACTTTCGCAAGCCACTGTACAGACACATGCATACGCACAAGCACTCTACACACACACACGTACATTGTAATATTGTTGTATGGTGGTATTATACATTTTGTATTGAAGATATGTACTGTAGTGGTAATAATGTTATGTACTGTTTTATCTTTTGTTTTGTATGTAACGTAAGCGCCTCAATGTGTTTGGAACCTTGGCAGCAGCTAATGGGGATCCCCAATAATTTTAACAATAAGTGATCTGTATTCTGTATTTAGTTACAAAACAATCTAAATGCAATTGTGTATTGCTGCCGTTTGTCTGATATCCAACAGTCTATTATCAGCTCTTGACTATGAGAGCATTTTGCAGAGAAATGGATTGAAGCATACAATTTAGGCTCTGAATTTACCTGGCCAATTTTTATCTTGTTACCTCAAAGAGCTGTCATTCAAGGTGAGCTCATGAACATAAGCTCCCCGCCCACTCAGGTACAATGTCTTCAATTCTGAGCCTTTTAATAGTTTAAAATATTATGTTTCAGTCATTCAAAGGCTAAGGTTAAAACATTTTGAGTAATGGGTCCACCACACACAACATTCTGATCCAAAGTCTGGGGGCAAACCCAAACAGAATCTGCAGGGATTTTTCTATTTTCTGCAGAGATTTCTGCTGAAAATCTGTGCAAATGTTTTTTTTTGCCTCTACTGTAGTAACAGTATTTAATTAAACTGCGAACATGGTTTTATGTAACTGAATGCATAAATCTGTGTATAAGATGACAATGAACCTACAGTTATCCTTCTACTAAAGTTGAATAAAAATACATTTTAAAAACTCTACACCGACCCAACCTTTAAATTATAATTCTATTGGAAACATTTCCTTATGGGGAAAAACATGATAGATAGAGTCATCAACAAAGTGCAAAGGCGAATAAAATTAAAATTATATCTACTGTATAAATACAGACACCAAATAAATAAGATGAACAATTCTCTCTCTTCATTCCATTCACCATATAACTGTTCATGAACAATTATCAAATTTCTTCAAACCAAAACACAGAGAGTGGTATAGTTGGTGTGTGTGTGACTGACATGCTTTTTAGTGCTCAATGCTATTATACTTTGCAATCAACAACATTAGCATTTCTCTGTGAGGCTCCTTCTAAGCTAAGTGAACAGGCAGTTAACCCACTGTTCCTAGGCCGTCATTGAAAATAAGAATTTGTTCTTAACTGACTTGCCTAGTTAAAAGAAGGTCAAATAAAATAAGATGACTAAATAACATTGGATAATGTGAGAAAAGTCTCTATACCTACACTGAGGTAATGGGGGGACACAGATGTATTGCCGCAATGTGAGCTAAGGCTGTCATCTTATCCTGACGAGCAGCCCACCAGTCCACTGCACTCACTTCCATAGCATCTGCCTTGGCGTTGCCTATTTATCTGTGCCACTCTTCTGCAGACAACTGGCTCAGAGCAGGGTTGGCATGGACATAGTCCGTAATGTCCTTTCTTGCCTGGATCTAGAACAGTTAGAACAGTTAGTGATGTGAACATGTGAAGGCAGGGGTTTTTCTCCAGAACATTCTGCAACTTGATGGAGCATGATGCCACGGCAAAACTGTGATATTGTGGGCTGTTGGCACAGAGTTGTCTTCCAGCTCTGTCAGGTTAGCCACTCCACACAATGAACACTGCCTGGTCCTTCAGCTGGGCCTTGTGTTCCCTCTGCAGCTCACAAAGGTCCTGGACACAATTCACTGTCTCTGGTAAGGTTGTAGTAAAGTCGGTGAGCACATCCATGTACTCTGCCAGGTACTCCACAACACGAATTCAGGAGCCCCACCTGGTATGCACAGCAGACAGGCACCACAGGAGAATGGCCATGTTCCAGGATGAATGCTCTCAGCTCCAGACGACACTGGGTTGCCTGACAGAACCCATTCGTCACCAAACACAGCCTATTCACGTCCTCAAACATCTCTGGAAAAACCTTCAGCGCCAGGCTCACAAGATGGGCAAAACAGGTGAGATGTCCGGAGTTTGGGAAGAGGCCCTTCAAATCAAATTTTATTGGTCACATACACATGTTTAGCAGATGTTAATGCGAATGTAGTGAAATGCTTGTGCTTCTAGTTCCGACTATGCAGTAAAATCTAACAAGTAATTTAACAAATTCACAACAACTACCTTATACACACACAAATGTAAAGGGATGAATAAGAATATGTACATATAAATATATGGATGAGTGATGGCTGTGCGGCACAGGCAAGATGCAGTAGATGGTATAGAATACAGTATATACATATTAGATGAGTAATGTAGGATATGTAAATATGATTAAAGTGGATTTAAAGTGACTAGTGATACCTCTATGTAAACATTATTAAAGTGGCATTATTTCAAGTGACGAGTGATACCTTTATAGTCTGTTTATTTAAGTGGCCAGAGACTTGAGTCTGTATGTTGGTAGCGGGCTCTCCATGTTAGCGATGGCTGTTTAACAGTCTGATGGCCTTGAGATTGAAAACAGCTTCCGTCTCTCGTTCCCAGCTTTGATGCACCTGTACTGACCTCGCCTTCTGGATGATAGCGAGGTGAACAGGCAGTGGTTCGGGTGGTTGTTGTCCTTGATGATCTTAGTGGCCTTCCTGTGACTTTGGGTGGTGTAGGTGTCCTGGAGGGCAGGTAGTTTGCTTAACTTAAAACTTTTCACCTTCTCCACTACTGTCCCGTTGATGTGGATGGGGGGGTGCTCCCTCTGCTGTTTCCTGAAGTCCACGATCATCTCCTTTGTTTTGTTGACGTTGAATGAGAGGTTATTTTCCTGACAACACACTCCGAGAGCCCTCACCTCCTCCCTGTAGGCTGTCTAGTCATTGTTGGTAATCAGGCCTACCACTGTAGTGTCGTCTGCAAACTTGATGAATGAGTTGGAGGCGTGCAAGACCATACAGTCATGGGTGAACAGGGATTACAGGAGAGGGCTGAGAATTCACGCTTGTGGGGCCCCAGTGTTGAGGATCAGCGGGGTGGAGATGTTGTTTCCTACCTTCACCACCTGGGGGCGGCCTGTCAAAGTCCAAAACGCAGTTGCACAGGGCGGGGTCAAGACCCAGGGTCTCGAGATGAATTATGAGTTTGGAGGGTACTATGGTGTTAAAAGCTGAGCTGTAGTCAATTAACAGCATTCTTACATAGGTATTCCTCTTGTCCAGATGGGATAGGGCAGTGTGCAGTGTCATGGCGATCGTCAGTGGACCTATTGGGGCGGTAAGCTAATTGGAGTGGGTCTACGGTATCGGGTAGGGTGGAGGTGATATGGTCCTTAACTAGTCTCTCAAAGCACTTCATGATGACAGAGGTGAGTGCAATGGGGAGATAGTAATTTAGTTCAATCATTATAGCTTTCTTGGAAACAGGAACAATGGTGGCCATCTTGAAGCATGTGGGGACAACAGACTGGGATAAGGATTGGTTAAATATGTCCGTAAACACACCAGCCAACTGGTCTGCGCATGCTCTGAAGATGCCACTAGGGATGCCGTCTGGGCTTGCAGCCTTGCGAGGGTTAACACGTTTAAATGTTTTACTCACGTTGGCCACAGAGAAAGAGAGCCCAAGGCTTGGGTAGCGGGCCGTGTCAGTGGCACTGTATTGTCCTCGAAGCGAGCAAAGAAGTTGTTTAATTTGTCTGGGAGCAAGACGTCGGTGTCCGCGACGGGGCTGGTTTTCTTTTTGTAATCCATGATTGACTGTAGTCGCTGCCATATACGTCTCGTGTTTAAGCCATTGAATTGCGATTATACTTTGTCTCTATACTGATGCTTTGCTTGTTTGATTGCCTTGCAGAGGGAATAGCTGCACTGTTTGTAGTCGGTGGTGTTTCTGGTAGCCTTGCCATGATTGAAAGCGGTAGTTCGCTTTCATTTTCGCGCAAATGCTGCCATCAATCCACGTTTTCTGGTTAGGGAGGTTTCAATGGTCACAGAGGGAATGACATCTCCAATGCACTTCTTAATAAACTTCTTAATATACGCTCACCGAGTCAGTGTATATGTCAATGTTATTGTCTGAGGCTATCCAGAACATATCCCAGTTCAATTGATCAAAGCAATCTTGAAGAGTGGAATCCGATTGTTCAGACCAGCATTGTATTGACCTGAGCATGGGCGTTTCCTGTTTTAGTTTCTGTCTATAGGCTTGGAGCAACAAAATTTAGTCATGGTCAGATTTGCCGAAGGGAGGGTGGGGGAGGGCTTTGTATGCATCACGGAAGTTAGAGTAGCAATGATCCAGAAAGCTTCCAGCTCTTGTTATGCATTCGATATGCTGATAGAATTTAGGAAGTATGGCTCTTAGGTTAGCTTTGTTAAAGTCCCCAGCTACAATAAATGCATCTTCAGGATGTATGGTTTCCAGTTTACATAGAGTCTAGAGAATTTATTTCAGGGCAGATGAGGGATCTTCTTGGGGGGGTGGATATACACGGCTGTCACTATAATTGAGGAGAATTCTGCGGTCGGCATTTGATTGTAAGGAATTCTAGGTCAGGTGAACAAAAGGACTTGAGTTCCTGTACGTTGTTCTGATTACACCATGAGTCGTTAATCATAAGTCATACACCTCTGCCCTTCTTCTTACCAGTGAGATGTTTGTTTCTGTCGGCGCGATGCGTGAAGAAACCGGGTGGCTGTGCCGACTCTGACAACATATCACGAGTGAGCCATGTTTCCGTGAAACAGAGAATGTTACAATCTTTCTGGAAGGCAACTCGTGCCCTAATATTATCCACCTTCTTATCTATAGATTGGACATTGGCGAGTAATGTCTTCCGAAGCTGTGGATTGGTGTGCTTGCCTTCTGAGTCTGACCAGTAGGCCGCTTTGTCTGCCTCTCCTGCAGCGACAGCGTTATTTTGGGTCGGCCTCTGGGATAAGATCGCATGTCCAGGGTGGAGGTCCGAACAGAGGATCCGCTTCGTGAAAGACGTATTTCTGGTCGTAATGATGGTAAGTTGACAACGCTTTTATGGCCAATAGTTTTTCCTGGCTGTATGTAATAACACTTGAGATTTTCTGGGCTAACAATGTAAGAAATAACACATTAAAAAAAACAAATAACTGCATAGATTTCTAAGGACCTAAAATGAGGCGACCATCTCTGTCGGCGCCATCTTCAAGATACTGGTGAAAGCCTTCTTCATGTAGCTGAGTCGCTTACAAAAGCTCACACATTGTTAAAGTCAACCAAATTGTTGTTGAGACAGGAAATGACAGCTGGGGACACAGTAGTAAAGTTGACTTTATCCAGGTAAGCCGGGTCTGTTATAACAGGTCGCTCATCCACTGGCTGGAGTAGGATGGCTAGTGCACATCTTCCAACTGCAACTGTCATCTCATCAAGGATGCCACCGTGCTTCTACACCTGCATTGCTAGCTGTTTGGGGTTTTAGGCTGGGTTTCTGTACAGCACTTTGAGATATCAGCTGATGTACGAAGGGCTATATAAATACATTTGATTTGATTTTGATTTGACTTAAATGTCCTTTCCCTCAACAGCATCACCCTCATATTGTGAATAGAGCTCTGGTAGGTACTCTGATCGCTGATAGTATGGCGCTGGGGTAGACCCTCCCTGCTTGCAGTGTTTCTTCAGAAATGTGGAGAACTTGGGACCCTTCTCAACAGGTATATCTGCTTTTATTAATGTTCTTGTGAAGTCCAAAAAAAACTCCTTTCTCTCAGCTGTGGACGGGGTCTTTTCCAGACAGTCTTGTTTAGACAGAAAATTATTTAGAAAGTAAAGGACAATGGTTACATTTGGTAAATTAGGCATTTCCAGGTTGAGTTCAATAGCAGGCCTACAGTGGATCTCAAGCTTAGAAGCTAAGCACACTCTCTCCTAAAGCATGACACACATGCAAACAGCCCATTAACCTGACACAGAAGCCTGGAACACACAGACAGAGCCCATAAACCTGACACAGAAGCCTGGAACACACAGACAGAGCCCATAAACCTGACACAGAAGCCTGGAACACACAGACAGAGCCCATAAACCTGACACAGAAGCCTGGAACACACAGACAGAGCCCATAAACCTGACACAGAAGCCTGGAACACACAGACAGAGCCCATAAACCTGACACAGAAGCCTGGAACACGCAGACAGAGCCCATAAACCTGACACAGAAGCCTGGAACACACAGACAGAGCCCATAAACCTGACACAGAAGCCTGGAACACACAGACAGAGCCCATAAACCTGACACAGAAGCCTGGAACACACAGACAGAGCCCATAAACCTGACACAGAAGCCTGGAACACACAGACAGAGCCCATAAACCTGACACAGAAGCCTGGAACACGCAGACAGAGCCCATAAACCTGACACAGAAGCCTGGAACACACAGACAGAGCCCATAAACCTGACACAGAAGCCTGGAACACGCAGACAGAGCCCATAAACCTGACACAGAAGCCTGGAACACACAGACAGAGCCCATAAACCTGACACAGAAGCCTGGAACACGCAGACAGAGCCCATAAACCTGACACAGAAGCCTGGAACACGCAGACAGAGCCCATAAACCTGACACAGAAGCCTGGAACACACAGACAGAGCCCATAAACCTGACACAGAAGCCTGGAACACACAGACAGAGCCCATAAACCTGACACAGAAGCCTGGAACACACAGACAGAGCCCATAAACCTGACACAGAAGCCTGGAACACGCAGACAGAGCCCATAAACCTGACACAGAAGCCTGGAACACGCAGACAGAGCCCATAAACCTGACACAGAAGCCTGGAACACACAGACAGAGCCCATAAACCTGACAGTATGTCTCACACAAAAACCTTTCCAAACAATGACAGTTAACTACAAAAAGTCACACAAAAGTCACAAAAATGATGTCTATGACTTGCTGCTTTTGTAATTCCTAACTTGTCACTTGTTTTGATCCCTCCACCATGTCACTTTGCCTAACTTGTTAGCTAGAGAGATACCTTAAATGACATGATGGAGTGACTACATGGGAAGCGTGCCTACCTAACATTAGCTAGCTAACTTGCCACTATGTAGATACAGCCATAATTGTAATTGTCAAGAACAGATATTAGCTAACCTGAGCAAACCTTTTAGCAAGTTAATATTTCTGTATCTAGCTAAAGCATCAGAATGCTTACCTGGTCCACTAGACCTATTGTTGTTTTGGAGTGTCCTCAGGTGAGCCACCGCAGTTTGACCCCGTATGTAGTCATTTGAATGCTGACAGACTTTGCAGAACAGTACTCCTCCATCCTCGTACAGTTCAACTGGAAACTCCCTGGCCCTGTCCCTGGCTGTTATTCTGGTTGCCAAGTGTTCACTCATAAGCTCTTCTGCTGTAAATCTGGGTATTTTTTGTTGTTAGATACTTCTCCTCTCACTCACACAGGTGAGGGGCTCTCACTCACACAGGTGAGGGGCTCTCACTCACACAGGTGAGGGGCTCTCACTCACACAGGTGAGGGGCTCTCACTCACACAGGTGAGGGGCTCTCACTCACACAGGTGAGGGGCTACGGTGAGGAGAATGGGCTACACCTCTGGCTACACTTTTCGGGGATTGAAATACATAAATGAAAACTAAATTAAATTTCAATTGAACCAGTCAATTTAATGAACTTGGTTATCAGCTGTCAGTTTACATTCAGCTTTAGAATCATGTGCATTTTATTAGGCCTCACTCCCCCTATCTGAGATATCTACTGCAGCCCTCATCCTCCACATACAACACCCATTCTGCCAGTCACATTTTGTTAAAGGTCCCCAAAGCACACACACCCCTGGGTCGCTCCTCTTTTGAGTTTGATGCAGCTAGCGACTGGAACGAGCTGCAAAAATAATCAAATTGGACAGTTTTATCTCTCCATTCAAAGACTCAATCATGGACACTCTCTGACAGTTGTGGCTGCTTTGCGTGATGTATTGTTGTCTACCTTCTTGCCCTTGTGCTGTTGTCTGTGCCCAATAATGTTTGTACCATGTTTTTGCTTCTACCATGTTGTGTTGTTACCATGCCGTAACTATGTGTTGCTGCCATGCTGTTGTCTTTGGTCTCTCGTTATGTAGTGTCTCTTGTCGTGATGGGGGTTTTGTCCCATATTTTTAATCCCAGCCCGTCCCCGCAAGAGG
The DNA here is from genome assembly GCF_021184085.1 of Oncorhynchus gorbuscha. NCBI lineage: Eukaryota > Metazoa > Chordata > Actinopteri > Salmoniformes > Salmonidae > Oncorhynchus > Oncorhynchus gorbuscha. The sequence goes on along the minus strand of NC_060175.1, from coordinate 12,999,394 downwards.
CCTTGCCGTACGTCATGCCGTACGGGTTGATGAATGCGCCATCAGTCTTCCAGGCCTTTGTAGATAAGATTTTCAGGGACCTGCACGGGCAGGGTGTAGTGGTGTATATTGATGACATTCTGATATACTCCGCTACACGCGCCGAGCATGTGTCCCTGGTGCGCAAGGAGCTTGGTTGTCTGTTGGAGCATGACCTGTAAATCAAGGCTGAGAAATGTCTGTTCTTTCAGCAGGCCGTCTCCTTCCTAGGGTACTACATTTCCACCTCAGCGGTGGAGATGGAGAGTGACCGTATTTCAGCCTTGCAAAAATTGTCCGACTCCCACCATGGTAAAGGAGATGCAGCGGTTCTTAGAGTTTGCCAACTACTACCGGAGGTTTATCCGAGTTTTGGCCAGGTCTCTTTGGCGTTCATAGTGGAGATGGACACGTCCGAGGCTGGGAAAGGAGCTGTGCTCTCTCAGCGCTTGGGTAAGCCACCGAAGCTCCGCCCCTGTGCCTTCTTCTTGAAGATGCTCAGCTCAGCAGAGCGAAACTATGATGTGGGGGACCGGGTGCTGTTGGCAAAGCTTTGAAGGCGTGGAGACACTGGCTTGAGGGGGCTAAATGCCCTTTTCACATCTGGACTGACCACCGCAATCTGGAGTACATCCGGCCAGCGAGGAGATTGAGCCCTCGCCAGGCAAAGTGGGCCATGTTTATCACCCGTTTTGTGTTTACCCTTTCTTACAGACCAGGCTCCCAGAACGTGAAGGTAGACGCATTGTCCCGGCTGTATTAATTTTTTTATTTTTTATTTTACCTTTATTTAACCAGGCAAGACAGTTAAGAACATATTCTTATTTTCAATGACGGCCTGGGAACAGTGGGTTAACTGCCTGTTCAGGGGCAGAAAGACAGATTTGTACCTTGTCAGCTCGGGGGTTTGAACTCGCAACCTTCCGGTTACTAGTCCAACGCTCTAACCACTAGGCTACGCTATGACACAGAGGAGCGGCCCATGGATCCCACTCCCATACTCCCCGCCTCCTGCCTGGTGGCACCGGTAGTGTGGGAGCTGGACACGGATAATTGAGCAGGCGTTATGTGCAGAGCCCGCTCCCGTCCAATGTCCCGCTGGGCGTCTGCACGTCCAGTCTGCTGTTCATGACTGGTTGATCTTTTGGGCCCACACGTCATCCTCCTCTGGTCATCCTGGGATCGGTCGGACAGTGCGCTGTTTGAGCGGGAGGTACTGGTGGCCTACTTTGGCTAAGGACGTGAGGGTTTATGTTTCCTCCTGCTCAGTGTGCGCCCAGTGTAAGGCTCCTAGGCACCTGCCCGGTTCTCGAAGTCCTGTCGTCTCCTCCCTCTGCCCGGTATCCCTACGGCCCTACAGACTGCGGAGGCCTTATTTACGCACGTCTTCCGGCACTACGGGGTGCCTGAGGATATAGTGTCTGATCGAGGTCCACAATTCACGTCCAGGGTTTGGAAGGCGTTCATGGAGAGTCTGGGGGTCTCGATCAGCCTTACTTAAGCTTTTCACCCTGAGAGTAATGGGCAGGTGGAGAGAGTAAACCAGGATGTGGGCAGGTTTCTGCGGTCCTATTGCCGGGACCTGCCGAGGGAGTGGGCGGCGTGCCCTGGGCCAAGATGGCACAGAACTCGCTTTGCCAGTCCTCCACTAACCTCTCTCCCTTCCAATGTGTACTGGGGTACCAGCCGGTTCTGGAACCTTGGCATCAGAGTCAGACCGAGGCTCCTGCGGTGGACAACTGGTTTAGGCATGCGGAGGAGACATGGGAAGATGTCTGTGTTCACTTTCAGTGGGCCGTGCTGCGCCAAAAAGAGAACGCAGACCGCCCCCGCAGTGAGGCTCCGGTGTTTGCACCAGGGGACCGGGTCTGGCTCTCGACCCGAAACCTGCCCCTCCGCCTGCTCTGCCGGAAGCTGGGTCCGCTGTTTGTGGGGCCATTTAAAGTCCTGAGGAGAGTGAACTAGGTTTGTCATAGGTTACAACTTCCCCCAGATTACCATATTAACCTCTCGTGCCATGTGTCTCTCCTCAGGCCGGTGGAGGCTGGCCCACTCCAGGAGGCTGAGGTGCGGGAGGTACCTCCGCCCCCTCCGCCCCCTCTGGACATCGAGGGGGCCCCGGCTTAGTCCATTCGCTCCATACTGGATTTGAGGCATCAGGCGAGGGGCCTTCAGTATCTCGTGGAGTGGGGTGCGGTCTGGAGGAAAGGTGCTGCTTCCAGGCGAGGATGTGTTGGACCCTTTAATGCTGCAGGAATTCCACCGTCTTCGTCCGACTCGCCCTGCGCCTCGCCCTCTGGGTCATCCCCAAGGACTAAACCAAATCAATAAGGGTGCCAAATAGTAATTAAAGACAACAGTTAAATCGGTAACTAAATCTAAAACCCAGTTGCTCAGTGCTGTCAAAGAAACACAACCATGCACATCAGAAATTATACCAGCAACGCTACAACTACAGAAAATCTTCCCTTCACGTTACATATACGTTGGCCTCCACTCTTCCACCACACATAGTAACGTTTGGGACAAGCTCACAGGATGCCCGGGAGTTGACAGGCTCTGTCAAACTCCCAGTAATACGTGGCCGCTGCTTCTCACCCGTACTTCGTAGCTGACTGGATTGGTAGCTGACTGGATTGGTAGCTGACTGGATTGGTAGCTGACTGGATTGGTAGCTAACTGGATTGGTAGCTAACTGGATTGGGAGCTAACTGGATTGGTAGCTAACTGGATTGGTAGCTAATTGGATTGGTAGCTGACTGGATTGGTAGCTAACTGGATTGGTAGCTGACTGGATTGGTAGCTAACTGGATTGGTAGCTGACTGGATTGGTAGCTAACTGGATTGGTAGCTGACTGGATTGGTAGCTAACTGGATTGGTAGCTGACTGGATTGGTAGCTAACTGGATTGGTAACTAACTGGATTGGTAGCTAACTGGATTGGTAGCTAACTGGATTGGTAACTAACGGGCTGTGGAAATTTAGTGTTCATCGTCTGCCAGGAGCATGGAGTGTGTGGTTCAACTCCCTGTGTGGTTCAACTCCCTGAGCTGACAAGGTACAAATCCGTCGTTCTGCCCCTGAACACGCAGTTAACCCTCTGTTCCTAGGCAGTCATTGAAAATAAGATATTTGCCTAGCTAAATAAAGGTAAAATAAAAATATCCCCTTTTTCTAGCACCACAGACTTCTCTTTCTAGCTCCTTGGGTTTCTGTTGCTCCTTGGGTTTCTGTTGCTCCTTGAGCTTCTGTTGCTCTTTGGGCCTCTGTTGCTCTTTGGTAACCATCTTTCCTGGATATATCAGTTCCTCATTCTTCTTTAAAAGAAGTGGTCCTCCACTGCCAATCAGCCACTGTCTTAGTTAAGGCAGGGGGATCTTCTCTAGTCCAAGGAGAGACATGGTCTACTCTACAGTCACCACTATCCATCTTCTGAAAATGTTTATTTTATGAAGAGTGTGCTATTGACTTCAGGACATTTTTTATTTTGAATCAGTGTTGATGGACATTTACAGAGGTCCTCTCTTACCCATATTTGACAGAGATTGAGGGGTACTTTTTACAGGGTTGCTGGTCCAAACAACTACCTCTTCCCCTACTGTATTTATTCATTTAGTTCCTTTGCACCCCATTATTTTTATCTCTACTTTGCACATTCTTCCACTGCAAATCTACCATTCCAGTGTTTTACTTGCTATATTGTATTTACTTCGACAGCATGGCCTTTTCTGCCTTTACCTCCCTTTATCTCACCTCATTTGCTGACATTGTATATAGACTTGTTTTTCTACTGTATTATTGACTGTATGTTTGTTTTACTCCATGTGTAACTCTGTGTTGTTGTGTGTGTTGAATTGCTTTGCTTTATCTTGGCCAGGTCGTAAATGAGAACTTGTTCTCAACTTGCCCACCTGGTTAAATAAAGGTGAAATAAATAAATGTAAAATGTAAAAAATTCAGAACCAGAGTTAACAATAGTATTGTTTGATGATTAATTATGTTTGTTGTCATTCTAGAAAACCAACTTATCGGTGACACTCATTAGTTAGATTACATGATTGAAAAGTACTGTATTTGAGGGGAGACAGAGAAATCAGACTAAGAGACTGTGGTATGTGGTTTGCTATCTCCATTATCCACAGACTGAGCAGATACCAGCAACAGACCAGAGACATGCCCCAAATGACTTGATACCCAACTCATACTCAGTTTTGTCTGTCTGTCTGTCTGTCTGTCTGTCTGTCTGTCTGTCTGTCTGTCTGTCTGTCTGTCTGTCTGTCTGTCTGTCTGTCTGTCTGTCTGTCTGTCTGTCTGTCTGTCTGTCTGTCTGTCTGTCTGTCTGTCTGTCTGTCTGTCTGTCTGTCTGTCTGTCTGTCTGTCTGTCTGTCTGTCTGTGCGTGCTCTGGTGGGGTCTCTGGAACATCAGCTCTCATCCTGCGTCCCCTAACAACATATTTTATCACCCAACCCCAGACAAACACAGCATTCAGGAGAAAGTCAGCACAAATGAACCATGTGGTTTGAGACAAACATTTTAAGAGGTTTGTTCTGTATTGGGTTCAATGTCCAGGGTTCGTATTCACTAAGAGTAAATATATGGAACTGTTTGCAGAAATCGGCAATTCTCTACTGGTGTCGCTACTTTGTAACATTTTGCCAACGTGATAACGTTGTAGGCAGCTAGAACAGTCAGTTGCAGAACTCGGTGAACAAATCACAACAGAACAGCAACTGCCTTATCAGTTAGACGGAGGGAGCATTTATTCAGCATTTAGTGTTAGCTGGTGCTGTAAGCAACACTTTTGGATTGGAGACTGGCTCAGCTAGCAAGTAAACACAATTTTCATAAATACTGGTCCTACAACTGAAAAACTCCTTAGCTAGATGTTGAATTAGGTAGTTAAGACTTGCTCAGGAAGAAAACTTCAACATTTTGCCCCTTTTCAACTTTTAAGGGTGGCTGAACTTCCTGATTTAGGGATGTGGTTGTATGTGAGTGTTTCTTGTGTGTGTCTTTGCCATTAAATCACAACAAACAAGGGCATTCGTGAGTAGTGACAGCGAGATAAGCTAATAGCGTTACTATTGAGAGAAGTTTTGAAGTTGACTGACTCGCCATCTCAAGAAGATCAGCTAATTCAGTTCTATGTGTAGGCTAAAGCCTGACATCGTGACAGCAGCTAGTTAGCATACTGCAGCTGGCTAGCCTATCAAGCTAGATGATATTTCTATGTCAAATCCAATTATTCCAACCTAGCAAGAACCAGTCTCTGGAATGTGTTTCCTGAGACATTGGTTCTACAACACCTTGATATGAAAGTTGCTTGCAAGTTGAAGTTTCATCACGTCATGTAAATAAATGTTACAGTGGAGATGATGTCAACAACTGCGAGTTGAATGCCCGGTCTTCAGTCAGCTTAGCTGTCCACACAATATTCTATAACTGGCTAGTTTTGTCTCATCTCAAGGTTCCGTTTTGGGACGACTATTGTTTTCACTATATATTTTAATGTCAACTTTCACTGCTATGCAGACGACACACAGCTGTACATTTCGATGAAACATGGTGAATCTCCAAAATTGCCTACAGTGGAAGCCTGTGTTTGAGACATAAGGAAGTGGATGGCGGCAAATGTTTTACTTTTAAACTCGGCCAAAACAGAGATGAGTTCTGGGTCCCAAGAAACAAAGGACCCTGATCTCTCTTTGACTAATATATCAAAAATATAGGGCAGCTTTTTTCCATCTTCGTAACATTGCAAAAAATCTTTAACTTTTTGTTAACAAATTATGCAGAAAAGCTCATCCACACTTTTGTCACTTCTAGATTAGACTACTGCAATGCTCTACTCTCCAGCTACCTGTACAAAGCACTAAATGATCTTCAGTTAATGCTAACAAGTTTTGCAATGGAGCCCTTTTCGTCTGAAGAAGTAAATGAACGTTTCCAGCGCTATAGGAGCTGTATCTACTACACTTCCTTTCGGGACGAGCTGGATCACTCAGACTTCCAATGTGACAATTGTTTTCTTGCCGAGGATTATAGGATTGAAGTGGCTTCCTTGATCAAGCAGGTCATCAGTTTACGTAAGAAACTGGGTAAAACGCAGAGTGGAAAGTTGACCTTTTCTACTCCAGTGGCTTGACGGGGTTCGAGCTTGTTGGATGCATCTCCACCTTGCTGTTTTGTCGTTGTCCAACAGGCAGGTGTTGCCTGGAGTTTGTTCGCCAGAGGAGGTATCTCCATCCTCTCCTCCTCCATCTGATGGTGGAGTCAAAGGTGCACATTAAGAGGATCATGCCAATCAACGATGGTCACATGTCATGAGCCAAGGAAGCCGAAGACAGTGGCCTCCCGCAAAGCAGGCTACACTCCCAACGAGAGGCCCGGAGGGGATACAAACAACTAATAGTTTTGCCTCCCTGGAGCCTAATCTTCTTTCACCTTCGTTGCTTGGGGTACCTGTGCCTACTCTTTCACTTACGATTTCTAATTAGATGTTGGCCACCTTCCGTCTCTGCTTTGGATCAAGCGGGGCTTCTCCATCTGTCGGAGGCCTGCACCAGACGCCGGGAACTACGGGCTCAAGTTAGCCTGCCTCTTGCCCCTCCTTAAGGGTTTCTCAGAATCCTGTGAAGCATGCGAGTCTGGGTATTTCCTTATCCTTCTCACCAGACGTGATTTTGGACAGCTCCATGGAAAGAAATGTCACTGTTCCTCGTGCAAAACAATGTCCTATCCTGGAGCTCAAGTAAATGCCATTACTAAGCTGCTCCCGAATGTTCTACATCAGGACATGGAAATTGATTCTATTGTAGTCTTTGTGGGCTTTAATAACATTACGAAGGGCAGCTAGGAACAGTTGAAACAGGATTTTAAAGAGCTGATTGATTTCACTAATAAAAGACCCATCATATCTGGCCCTGTGCCCTCTCTGAATTGTGGCATTGAACGCTTTAGCAGGATTCTTTCTCTTCACAACTGGCTACGTGAATATTGCAGCTCAATGTGTGTAACTTTTGTTGACAATCTTGATACATTTTGGAAATAAAACACATTTTATAAGGAGGAATCCACCCAAATAATTTGGGTTCCTGGATCCTTCATAGCATTATAAGGCAGCCCTGAAAAAGTGACTGTCAGCACCAAGATATGCTAAGGTAATCAGTGACATTTACTCCGAGTGGTACTTTTCAGGTTCTGTTTTCAATACTGATAAGTGTGTTGAAAATAGTTATCCTGTGCCTGTTAATTTACCTCCCTGCAATGGCTCTGTTAATTCCAATATTGAACCTACTGATTTTGTCAATAGTTTTGACAACAGTTATCTTTTGATTGCTGAACTAAATTCCACAAATAGTTATGTTAGCTACAATAGGGAGACCACTGTTATTAGCCCCTCCAATACTATCAACAGGCCTGCATTTATCAATTGTACTGCATGTGCTCACAAGCACTGATGTGTTGTATACAGTATAGCAATCTTGTGCCCAATTCCATGAAGTCTTCTGTTCGCACCTAAACCACAAATCCAATATGTAATGTAATCTAGCTCGTGATGATATACTACTGGAATACAAAGACCGTAAAGGTTTGAAAATTATGCACTTAAACATACGTAGCCTATTGTCTAAAATGGATCGCAATAAGATCTGGCCCTTTCAAGCAAACTCAGATGTATTTTTCTTGTCAGAGACATGGGCAACAGAGAAAAGAATGGATTCTGAGATTGCTATAGATGGTTACAGAGTATTCAGGGCCGATTGGAAGGGTAAAGGGGGCAGTGTAGCCATTAATGTAATATATCACTTTTCTGTTTCAATGTTAGTCTGTCACCATCCCAAAGCAATTAGAATTTTTGGCCTTAAAAGTCTCCAATTTGTAAGTAACTCTACAATAACAATCCTGGGAGTTCACCGTCCACCGTTGGCTAACAAATGTTTGCTATTAGAACTGATTGACTTCATAGCCTCCTTTTCAGCCTCTGAAGTGTTAATCATTGGGGACTTTACATTGCCTGAGGAAACCATGACTCTGATTGTTTAAAGGATTTTTGTGTTAAATTAAATTTGACCCAGATAATTAATGAGCCCATGTGTCCAAATCTGAAGGACCCTACAAAATCAACCTTGACCATCCTTATATTTACAAATACCCCAGAAAAATATGTTTTAAGTGGGGTGGGGTGTTTTCCTTAGATATAAGCTGTCCTATTGGATGTATCAGGGATGTGTGAATACCTAGATCCAAATCCTGTCTTATTTGAAAGAGGAATTTGAAACGGTTTGTAATGACATTGACTGTATCAAATCAAATCAAATTGTATTTGTCACAAGCGCCAAATACAACCTTACCGTGAAATTCTTACTTACAAGTCCTTAACCAACAGTGCAGTTTTAAGAAAAATATGTGATTAGTAAAAAATTAGTTAAAAAATAAATCATAAACCAAAAATAAACAAATAATTAAAGAGCAGCAGTAAAATAACAATAGCGAGGCTATACACATGGGGTACCGGTACAGAGTCAATGTGCGGGGACACCGGTTAGTCGAAGTAATTGAGGTAATATGTACATATTATAATATGTAGGTAGAGTTAAAGTGACTATGCATAGATAATAAACAGAGAATAGCAGCAGCGTAAAAGAGGGTGTGGGGGGCAATGCAAATAGTCTGGTTAGCCTTTTGATTAGCTGTTCAGGAGTCTTATGGCTTGGGGGTAGAAGCTGTTGAGAAGCCTTTTGGGCCTAGACTTAGTGCTCCGGTATCGCTTCCCGTGTGGTAGCAGAGAGAAAGGTCTATGGTGGCTGGAGTCTTTGAACATTTTTAGGGCCTTCCTCTGACACCGTCTGGTATAGAGGCCCCGGTGATGTACTACCCTCTGTAGTGCCTTGCAGTCGGAGGCCAAGCAGTCGGAGGCCAAGCAGTTGCCATACCAGACAGCGATGCAACCAAGATCTGAGGAACCTTCAGTCTCCTGAGGGGGAATAGGTTTTGTCGTGCCCTCTTCATGACTGTCTTGGTGTGCTTGGACCATGTTACTTTGTTGGTGATGTGGACACCAAGGAACTTGAAGCTCTCAACCTGCTCCACTACAGCCCCGTATGATGAGAATGGGGGCATGCTCGGTCCTCCTTTTCCTGTAGTCCACAATCATCTCCTTTTGTCTTGATCATATTGAGGGAGAGGCACCACTCGGCCAGCTCTCTGACCTCCTCCTTATAGGCTGTCTCATCGTTGTCGGTGATCAGCCCTGTCGGTGATCATTGACACTGTTGTGTCATCAACAAACTTAATGAGAGTGTTGGAGTGATTGAACAGGGAGTACAGGAGAGAACTGAGTGTTGAGGATCAGTGTGGCGGATGTGTTGTTACCTACCCTTACCACAAGGGGGGGGGGGCGTCAGGAAGTCCAGAATCCAGTTGCAGAAGGAGGTGTTTAGTCACAGGGTCCTTAGCTAGTTAGTTAGTGATTAGCTTTGAGAGCACTATGGTGTTGAACGCTGAGCTGTAGTCAATGAACAGCATTTTCACATAGGTGTTCCTTTTGTCCAGGTGGGAAAGGGCAATGTGGAGTGCAATAGATATGGCATCATCTGTGGATCTATTGGGGCGGTTTGCAAATTGAAGTGGGTCTAGGATTGTTAGGGTAATGCTGTTGATGTGGGCCATGACCAGCCTTTCAAAGCACCTTATGGCTACAGATGTGAGTGCTACGGGCCGGTAGTCATTTAGGTAGGTTACCTTAGTGTTCTTGGGCAGAGGGACTGTGGTGGTCTGCTTGAAACTTGTTGGTATTACAGACTCAGACAGGGAGAGGTTGAAAGTGTCAGTGAAGACACTTGCCAGTAGGTCAGCGCATGCTCGGAGTACACATCCTGGTAATCCGTCTGGCCCTGCAATCTTGTGAATCTTGACCTGTTTAAAGGTCTTACTCACACTAACTACGGAGAGCGTGATCACACAGTCATCCAGAACAGCTGATGCTCTCATGCATGTTTCAGTGTTACTTGCCTCAAAACAAGCATAGAAGGCATTTAGCTCGTCTGGTAGGCTCGTGTAACTGGGTAGTTCACAGCTGTGCTTCCCTTTTATAGTCTGTAATTGTTTGCAAGTCCTGCCACATCCGACGAGCGTCGAAGCCGGTGTAGTACGATTCGATCTTAGTCCTGTATTGATGCTTTGCCTGTTTGATGGTTTATTGGAGGGTGTAGCGGGATTTCTTATAAGCTTCTGGGTTAGAGTCCCGCTCCTTGAAAGAGGCAGCTTTACCCTTTAGCTCAGTGCAGATGTTGCCTGTAATCCATGGCTTCTGGTTGGGGTATGCACGTACAGTCACTGTTGGGACAACTTCATCCATGCACTTATTGATGAAGCCAGTGACTAATGTGGTGTACTCCTCAATGCCATCGGAAAAATCCCAGAACATATTTCAGTCTGTGCTCGCAAAACAGTTCTGTAGATTAGCATCTGCTTCATCTGACCACTTTTTTTTTGTACTGAGTAACTAGTGCTTCCTTCTTTAGTTTTCACTTGTAAGCAGGAATGAGGAGGATAGAATATCGGTCAGATTTGCCAAATAGAGGGCGAGGGAGAGCTTTGTATGCGTGATCCAGAGCTGGCTCTAAAACATTTCTCAAATGTCTTCAATGTTATTGTCGATAAGCATAATCCCTTAAAAACCATGAGAGATAAAATTAGGTCTAACCCTTAGTTCACACCAGAGCTAGACAAAGCTATTCACAATAGAGATGCTGTCTGGGCCAAAGCTAGATTTACAGACTCAAGCCCAGATTGGCAATAATTTAGGATATTGAGAAATCTATGTGTAAATCTAGTAAGAAAAGATAAATCTGATTGTGCAGGGAATTCGGACAAGTTCTGAAAAAGTGTTAAATCTCTTAACTCTTCTTCTCCATCAATTTCTGCTCTTTTGCACACTAATATCTCTACCCGTACATGATCATTTATCACTTCAGTGTTAATCTGCAATATTGTAATTATTTGCCTACCTCCTCATGCCTTTTGCACACATTGTATATAGACTCCCCTTTTTTTCTCTGTGTTATTGACTTGTTAATTGTTTACTCCATGTGTAACTCTGTGTTGTCTGTTCACACTGCTATGCTTTATCTTGGCCAGGTCGCAGTTGCAAATGAGAACCTGTTCTCAACTAGCCTACCTGGTTAAATAAAGGTGAAATAAAATATATAAAAAATAAAATTAATATAGTTTCTGGCACCATTACTGATCAAAATGTATATAAACAATGCATAAATGTGTATATGTTTGACTCCGTTTCTATCCAACTCAAGTGTGGTCTGGATATTAATGGATGTACAGTTGAAGTCGGAAGTTTACATACACTTAGGTTGGAGTCATTAAAACTCATTTTTCAACCACTCCACAATTTTTAAAGTGTGCAGCGACCCTCATTGTTGCCTCAGTAACTCATATTTAAAATTTTAAATCTGTGTACCTGTATGTGTTGCCACTCCATAAATGTAAACCAATCCGGGTTTAGTGACTGTAAGTCGCTTTGGATAAAAGCGTCTGCTAAATGGCATATATTATTATTATTATTATAGCCACGATATTAGTTGTAAATGACCTTGTCAATGCTTTGGATGCTAAAACGACTTGTTCTGCTTTGTTTGTAGACCTGTCTAAGGCCTTTGATATTGTTGATCTGGGTATTCTGTTGAAGAAACTGTCATCAACAGGCCTTGGCTCTGCCACGTGTCTTTGTTTTCTGAGTATCTTAGAGACAGAACTCAGGATGGAGTTAAGTTGAATTTTCTTGAGTTACATAAAGGTGTTCCACAGGGATTCATATTAGGACCTGTTCTTTTTTACGATTAACATAAATGTTATTGGTCAATCTGTTGAAAATTGTGAACTTAATTTGTATGCGCATAATACTATTGTGTATACAATTGCTCTGACTGTTGATTTAGCTGTGTGAAGGTTAACATCAGATTTTGCGGCTATTTAGGAAAGCCCTTATGAATATAAAGCTTGTACATAATATAGGCTAAACTAAATACATGCTGTTTTAAAAGTATTGTAAATTTATCTCAGTTGGGTTACATCTTCACTCCTTGAATGGTAGTGTAATTGAACAAATCCCTGCATACAAATCACTCGGTATTTAGATGAACAATGATCTATCTTTTAAGAATCATACAAATGAGCTTGTTAAGAAGCTTAAATGTAAAGTGGGTTTCTTTATATAGAAATAAAGCTGGTTTTTAATCTGGCTAGCAGGAAGCAATTGTAGAATCAGCTTTTCTATTTGTCCTTGACTATTGTGATACCATCTACCGAAGTGCAACTGACTCTACTCTAGAATCCTTTGATTTGGTTTATAATAGCTCCTTTCGTTTTACTACATCTGACAGTTTTAATTACTCATCACTGCATCCTTTACCAAAAAAAGTTGACTGGACCTCTTTGAAGACTTCATTATTCTATTTTTGTTCATAAAGCCCTACTCCACAAGCTTCCAAAATACAATATCTTTGTTGAAATTTAGAATTTCAATTTATAATGCGAGGTCACAGGGTTGGTTAACGATGATGTCTCCCTTGGTAACCACAGAGTTGGTTAACGATGATGTCTCCCTTGGTAACCACAGGGTTGGTTAACGATGATGTCTCCCTTGGTAACCACAGAGTTGGTTAACGATGATGTCTCCCTTGGTAACCACAGAGTTGGTTAACGATGATGTCTCCCTTGGTAACCACAGAGTTGGTTAACGATGATGTCTCCCTTGGTAACCACAGAGTTGGTTAACGATGATGTCTCCCTTGGTAACCACAGAGTTGGTTAACGATGATGTCTCCCTTGGTAACCACAGGGTTGGTTAACGATGATGTCTCCCTTGGTAACCACAGAGTTGGTTAACGATGATGTCTCCCTTGGTAACCACAGAGTTGGTTAACGATGATGTCTCCCTTGGTAACCACAGAGTTGGTTAACGATGATGTCTCCCTTGGTAACCACAGGGTTGGTTAACGATGATGTCTCCCTTGGTAACCACAGAGTTGGTTAACGATGATGTCTCCCTTGGTAACCACAGGGTTGGTTAACGATGATGTCTCCCTTGGTAACCACAGGGTTGGTTAACGATGATGTCTCCCTTGGTAACCACAGGGTTGGTTAACGATGATGTCTCCCTTGGTAACCACAGAGTTGGTTAACGATGATGTCTCCCTTGGTAACCACAGGGTTGGTTAACGATGATGTCTCCCTTGGTAACCACAGAGTTGGTTAACGATGATGTCTCCCTTGGTAACCACAGGGTTGGTTAACGATGATGTCTCCCTTGGTAACCACAGAGTTGGTTAACGATGATGTCTCCCTTGGTAACCACAGGGTTGGTTAACGATGATGTCTCCCTTGGTAACCACAGAGTTGGTTAACGATGATGTCTCCCTTGGTAACCACAGGGTTGGTTAACGATGATGTCTCCCTTGGTAACCACAGAGTTGGTTAACGATGATGTCTCCCTTGGTAACCACAGGGTTGGTTAACGATGATGTCTCCCTTGGTAACCACAGAGTTGGTTAACGATGATGTCTCCCTTGGTAACCACAGGGTTGGTTAACGATGATGTCTCCCTTGGTAACCTCAGGGTTGGTTAACGATGATGTCTCCCTTGGTAACCTCAGGGTTGGTTAACGATGATGTCTCCCTTGGTAACCACAGGGTTGGTTAACGATGATGTCTCCCTTGGTAACCACAGGGTTGGTTAACGATGATGTCTCCCTTGGTAACCACAGGGTTGGTTAACGATGATGTCTCCCTTGGTAACCACAGAGTTGGGGAGATGTGCTTTTTCATATCAGGCACCTCACGTGTTTGGATGATATGGTTTCCCTGGGTCAATTTAGGAGATTGGTTTAATAGTGATGAATGTGTTTGTTTTATTTGATTGTAATGGCTAATGTGTATATTGTATATATTTTGTGTATATGTTGTGTATTTTGTATATAATTGTCTGTGTGCTAATGTGACTGTTGCTCCCACTTGTGAATGAGACCTAGGACTCAATGTGTCTCCCTGTTTACATAAAAGTTCAATAAAGAAACACGGCTGCTAGAATCTTGACTAGAACCAAAACAATGTGATCCATTTTCCTGTGCTAGTCTCCTGTTAAGGTTAGGGCTGATTTCAATGTTTTACTGCTAACCTACAAAGCATTACATTGACTTGTTCCTGCCTATCACTCCGATTTGGTCCTGCCGTACATACCTACACGTATGGTACGGTCACAAGACGCAGGCCTCCTTATTGTTCCTAGAATTTCTAAGCAAACAGCTTGGGGCAGGGCTTTTTTCCTATAGCGCTCCCTATTGTATTTTTTAAATTTATTTTTAGGATCTATTTTAGTCCTCATTTGGAGTAATCTTCCAAGAGTCTTATTAAGGGGAAAAGTCACTGGCTTACTAGTGCTCTCCCAAGCTGTCCCAAGCTATACTCGACTTTGAGTCGCTGCCGTGATCTTCCTGTCCGGTTTTGCTCTACCTCAGGCTCGTGTGGTGGGGGAGATCTTCGTGGCTATACTCAGCCCTGTCTCAGGGTAGGAAGTTGGTGCTGTTGATATCCCTCTAGTGGTGTGGGGGCTGTGCTTATCTGGCTGTGCTTGTCTGGTGTCCTGTGTGATCTTAAGTATGTTCCCTCTAATTCTCCTGTCTTTCTCTCTCTCCTCCCTCACCCGTAGGACCTGAGCCCTAGGATCATGCCTCGGGACTACCTGGCCTGAAGACTCCTGGCTGTCAAAATCCATCAGTTTAAGCTAGAGATATAGAATGAGCTGCGTCTCAATCCACCACATCCGCACTTAAATGGTGGAAGGTGGCAGAGCTACAGCGGTGTGTGTCAGACCATGAGACATTCTGAACCATTTGCGTTGCAAACTAATATTACGCCACTTTGGAAAGACAAGATTCCTTTCCAAAGTGTTCTCTGGTTTGCTCTACAACCCAAAAGTGTCACAGGACTAATCTTTTAATTTTTATTTAACTAGGCAAGTCAGTTAAAAACAAATTCTTGTTTTCAATGACGGCCTAGGAACAGTGGGTTAACTGCCTGTTCAGGGGCAGAACGACAGATTTGTACCTTGTCAGCTTGTCAACCTTCCGGTTACTAGTCCAACGCTCTAACCACTAGGCTACCCTGCCGCCCCAATCTGAAGGTAACCGCTACCGGTAAAAAAAAATATGGAAGTATGGAGGTAGTTTTGGGGAAAAAATAGTGGGTAAATATCTGTCCAAAAACTAAAATATTTTATGAGCTTTATTAGATCTCCTAGATATAGGAAAGACACTTCAAAACCGTATTCCTTATGATTTATTTGTTGACTGTCAGAATAACACATTTATAAATGGCAAAACAATGTGTTTCTATGGGCTACAGTAGTAAAGGCCAAATTCAATATTTTATCAAATGTTCATACATTATTATTATTTTTTTTTATATATATATATATTTTTAGACTTACATGGATCCTAAAATTCTAAATCAAATAGCTAAATGATCCATGGTATGACATCTTAAAACAATTCCATGTGTCAGCTTAGAAGTTAACAAATATCAGGGCAGAAAAAATGTTGTGTTATTTGAGTGACATCACATAAATATCTTGTAAATACCGTAGTATTTAGTGTAGTGTATGTCTATCAGCTGTTGCTCATCTCAACTCTTGACTATCTATCACTATTTTCAGGCTGACACTCTCTCTGGAACACACTTGAAGAACCTATTTCACACTTTTCTCTGGCTTATTCTTCATCACAGCGATATCACAGCCAAATTTCCCTAAGCCAATTTAAGTGTTGGCAGTCAGAATGTGTGTGTCCATGCATGCGTGTGTGTGTGGGGGGGGGGGGGGGGGGGTAAGATTGGGGACAGATGGAGGTCCTGTGGAATCTAGTTCCAGATGGAGGATTTTAATTTGATCACCCCGTTGCAGGATAACTTTCCTGCAGGTATTGTAATACCTGTAGTGTATTGAAAGTTTTCAAGTTAGAAATTTCAGACTTGATTTTCCCTGACGAAAAATGCATCAAAAACACCAAAATATATTTTAATTATAATCCACGAAATAATTCACATTTCCTGTTGCAGTAGGATTATTTTCCTGCTGTAGCAAACTGACTCAAATTAAGATCCTACATCTGTAGCAATGTATCTAAGTATCACCTCCAGAGACGGTGTTCGCTCATGTGTCTGTGTGTGTTTCAAAGTGTGACAATGACCAAGGGAATGTGTGAAATGGACCCACTCATCCCCCCCCTCCTCAAGTACGGTGTGAATCTGCAGCTGGCGCACATGCCAACCTCTGGAATGCCAATTGGTGTGCAGGGGTCTAGTTTGGCATTGGGGTATAAGTATGGAATGGGGCCACAAACAACGCAATGTTTGTCTAGAGCCTGGAATGGAGTGGTGGGAAAACAGGGCATAGGGACTCAATCTGCCCCATTAGGAAACATGTGTTTTAGGACTAAATCATTATGACTAGATAGAATTCAGCTTCATAACAAACATCATACTTAGTCCCCCTTGTCCTCCTCAGTGTGTGTGGAACATAAGACCGCAACAATCTTCTACCACTAGAATCCATCTCTGGCCTCAGCTTGTGCACTTTCCCATGAGAGACTCATCTCTTCCAGCTCAGCCACCACTGTCCTGTCCCATGAGAGACCCATCTCTTCCAGTTCAGCCACCTCTGTCCTGTCCCATGAGAGACTCATCTCATCCAGCTCAGCCACCACTGTCCTGTCCCATGAGAGACTCATCTCATCCAGCTCAGCCACCACTGTCCTGTCCCATGAGAGACTCATCTCTTCCAGCTCAGCCACCTCTGTCCTGTCCCATGAGAGACTCATCTCATCCAGCTCAGCCACCTCTGTCCTGTCCCATGAGAGACCCATCTCATCCAGCTCAGCCACCTCTGTCCTGTCCCATGAGAGACTCATCTCTTCCAGCTCAGCCACCTCTGTCCTGTCCCATGAGAGACCCATCTCATCCAGCTCAGCCACCTCTGTCCTATCCTATGAGAGACTCATCTCTTCCAGCTCAGCCACCACTGTCCTGTCCCATGAGAGACCCATCTCATCCAGCTCAGCCACCTCTGTCCTGTCCCATGAGACCCATCTCTTTCAGCTTAGTACATCATAGAAGGTTACAACAATAGAAATACAATCATTGTATTTCTATGAGTTATACAGACACAGTGGCAGAACCAACACTTCAGCTGGGCATTTAATTGTGTTGCCCGTTTTTTATGATCAACATATCACTGTTTAGTATAGAGAAATGTATGTGTGTAGGTATATGATGTCGTGGTATCGCCTAACAAAATACAGACTTTAATATGCAACGGAGAGTATCCTCTAATGTCTTTACCAATAACTCTCCACGCATCAGTAGCCATGCACTCAGTGCCAGGAAACTGAGTTGGTTATGACTGTGTAATCGATTATCAGAATCTTGAATTATGAATGTTCTGTTCAACACAATAACCACACCATAACCACATAAAACAAGCAGATGCCGACCTTGACCACCACATTATTTCAAATATACTATTATAATCCTGATAGGGATTTAGCAAGTAATATAGGCTACCAAGCAATGCACAGTCCATTCAGTCCGATGCTAGCCTGTGTACCAGTCTGTTTGTGCTATCATGCCAAATCCTTGCAGTTGTCATGCCAACGCACTCATAAATTGAGCAGGCAGGTGGTCAAGCTTGCATATGGATATTCTCATTAGCTAGCAACATTTTGAAACAACACCATTATAAATATCTGCAAAATGATGTTGGGACAAGTAATAACTATCAAGCTTGGTAGTTAGCTTGGTTTAATTGGCAGCTAGGTTAGCTAGCTAGAAAAAATACACCTCAATACCTCCTCTAAAATCGTTGATTAAATCTTGCCTGGGAAGATCCTCCTTTCAAATGATATGTGATAATAATTACAAGTGAGGTAATTACATTCCATTTCACAGCTAACTTTAGGTACTACTGTCTAATACCTGTACTGTGCCAGCCTGGATAGGTAGCCTACTTGCTAACTAGCTGACATGTTCAGTTGATCGGTGCAACAAGTACAACAACAAACAAATGAACAATATAGCTCAAGGTACACATTTCCTATAATTTAACATTTGAACATATGACTCTGCATAAGGGAATTGGCTACATATACAAGCAAAGTCTGATTATTTAAACAATATCTCAAACAACATGAACAGGTAGGCCTCCATTTTCAGCCACAAACATTTCAGGAGATTTTTGGCTGGGCCAGTGACGGAGCGCATGGAGGTCCACCCATAATGCCGGACCTGGTTATATTGCCTGTTTGAATAATACAATGTGGTGAGATGTAGTTGAGATGTATACTGTATAGAGACAGACACACGGACAGCTCAGATGGCGAGAGACAGACACGCAGACAGGTCAGATGGCGAGAGACAGACACGCGGAAAGCTCAGATGAAGAGAGATAGCACAAAGAAGAGACAGCTGAACGATTGGGGCTATCGGACTGGAAGCAGAGTAGGCTTAAAGATGCAGCCAGGAGGAGAGATGATAGATGAGAGGGGAGATAGAGGATCCTCCTAGCGTGCTGATGGGTGGAGAGACAGACTGAGCCCTATGGGGGCGCTGTAAGCACATGTTGGGGCTTGGAGACACGTCTAGGCTTTTTGAAGGATCTGATTTGATACAGTATCTTAATAAAGTGGACACAGCTAGTACATGAATGAGGGAGGGAGGGAGGGAGGGAGGGAGGGAGGGAGGGAGGGAGGGAGGGAGGGAGGGAGGGAGGGAGGGAGGGAGGGAGGGAGGGAGGGAGGGAGGGAGGGAGGGAGGGAGGGAGGGAGGGAGGGAGGGAGGGAGGGAGGAAATGGACACAGTATGTATGATATGTTCAATAGTGTTTATTTATTTGTGTGTGCTTGTGTATGCATATGTTTGTTCATTAGTGTGTGCGCACGTTCTCAGGGAACCAACTGGCTGATCTGGGATCTGTCCACATCTATTACATATCTACCCCAGTCTGCCTCCTGATCCCAGAACCCTTGCCAACAACACCCTGGCAGCCCCCTTTGAAACCCCCACTTTGCCTCCGCAGTGGTCAGCAATGTCAACTTCGCTGCTTGACCACACGTAAGAGTATTAAACAGCGTGGAGGGTCTGTGTCTGTGTGTCCCTGTGTGTGTCTGTGTGTCCCTGTGTGTGTCTGTGTGTGTCTGTGTGTCCGTGTGCGAATGTCTCAGCAGTAAGGTGTGATTTGGGGGGTGTGTATAGTGTTGCTATGTCGCTACCACAAATTAGAGGCAAAATTATTTAAGGGAAATGGCAATAAAAAAAACCTCTTCAAACAGAGGAATTCTCTCAGGCATGAAGACACTTCCACCTCATAGATGTGTTGGGCCTTTGAGTGTTTCTCACTTGTTGTACTGTAGCCGTGTAGCTCTTGCTTTGCTCTGCCCTTTTGCACCTTACTCTGAAAACTCCCCTGAGGCTTCAGTTGGAGAAGTCCCCTCCTCCTCTCTCTCTCTCTCTCTCTCTCTCTCTCTCTCTCTCTCTCTCTCTCTCTCTCTCTCTCTCTCTCTCTCTCTCTCTCTCTCTCACTCTCTCTCTCTGCCTCCCTCCCTCTTCTCTGCTCAAATCAACAGTCAGACGGGAGCACACACAGCCACACACACAGCCACACACACAGCCACACACAGCACGCAAACAGAGTGCAGCCCAGGAGCAAGTTAGACATCCGAGGGAGAGAGAGAGAGAGAGAGAGAGAGAGAGAGAGAGAGAGAGAGAGAGCGCGAAAGAGAAGAACCCTCTTCTCTACCCTTGTACACTGAGTTTAGTAGTGTGAGAAGGTTGTATCAAGCAGATGATTCTGACTGAGTGGACTGAATTTCATACCATGGGAGACACAATCTGAACTAGAAGAGGAAACCAACCCTCACCATCTGATATGTAAAGGACCCCTGTTCAAATTGGATTATTGGACTTTCCCCTCTCAATCATTGGTATGGTGATGTCCTAAATGACCAGCACATATTGAAGTGGCTGCTTGTTCTGGACCACAGTGAACTTTGAGATTTTTTTTCTAAGTGTGTGTGAGAGTGTGTATGTGTGAGCGGGATCATGTCAGGAGGACGTTTCAGTCACCTGTTGAGGGTACTGTGGCAAGGTGAGTTCACGCCTGCTGTCTCTGTCCGTCTGTCTATCCATCTCTCTTTTGACCTGTCTGTCTGTCTGTCTGTCTGTCTGTCTGTCTGTCTGTCTGTCTGTCTGTCTGTCTGTCTGTCTGTCTGTCTGTCTGTCTGTCTGTCTGTCTGTCTGTCTGTCTGTCTGTCTGTCTGTCTGTCTGTCTGTCTGTCTGCCTGTCTCTGTCTGTCTGTCTGTCTGTCTGTCTGTCTGTCTGTCTGTCTGTCTGTCTGTCTGTCTGTCTGTCTGTCTGTCTGTCTGTCTGTCTGTCTGTCTGTCTGTCTGTCTGTCTGTCTGTCTGTCTGTCTGTCTGTCTGTGTCCTCTGGTTGACCTCGACACCCAGGGACACAACAGTCTTTGTCCACTCACTTTGCATCTGGACAGTAACATCTTTAACAGCCGAGCCTGATGAAGCTGAAGCCTCTTTCTGTTTTCATTATGATTCATTTCTAATAGTTGATTTATATTCATGATGTAAATTATGGTGAATTGTCACTCAAATGTAATATGTTCAGAAGTGGATTTTACAGGCTGCATGTATTAAATGTCATTATTTTGGAAAGAAAAGCAATATTTTTGTCCATTAAAATAACATCAAATTGATCAGAAATACAGTAGAGACATTGTTCATGTTGTAAATGTCTATTGTAGCTGGAAATGGCAGATTTTTTATAGAATATCTACATAGGCGTACAGAGGCCAATTCTCAGCAACCATCACTCCAATGTCACGTTGTGTTAGCTAATCCAAGTTTATAATTTTAAAAGGCTAATTGATCATTGGAAAATCCTTTTGCAATTATGTTAGCACAGCTGAAAACTGTAAAACCAGCCCTTTTTAGACTAGTTGAGTACATGGAGCATCAGAATTTGTGGGTTCGATTACAGGTTCAAAATGGCCAGAAACAAAAAACGTTCTTCTGAAACTCGTCAGTCTATTCGTCAGTCTATTTGTCAGTTCTGAGAAATGAAGGCTATTTCACGCGAGAGATTGCCAAGAAACTGAAGACCTGGTACAATGCTGTGTACTACTCCCTTCACAGAACAGTGCAAACTGGCTCTAACCAGAATAGAAAGAGGAGTGGGAGAGCAAGAGGACAAGTACATTACAGTGTCTAGTTTGAGAAACAGACGCCTCACAAGTACTCAACTGGCAGGTTCATTAAATAGTACCCACAAAACACCAGTCTCAATGTCAACAGTGAAGAGGCGACTCCTGGATGCTGGCCTCTTGTCCACTCCCACAGGATCGGTGAACACAAATGCAAGAGTTAATAAACAGAAAAATCTGTACACTGCTGCCATCTAGTGGCCAAAATCTAAATTGCGCCTAACATGGAATAGTACATTATGGCCTTTTTCTTGCATTTCAAAGATGATGGTACAATTTTTTGTCTTTGTATTATCTTTTACCAGATCTAATGAGTTATATTCTCCAAGATTAATTTCACATTTCCACAAACTTAAAAGTGTTTCCTTACAAATGTTATCAAGAATATGCGTATATTTGCTTCAGGTCCTGAGCTACAGATTTGGGTATGTCATAGGTGAAATTTAAATTAGACTAGTATGATTTCAAAAGGCTCTCATTCTCTCTCCGGAGAGACAAACTGGCATAGTTAGCCTAGGACCCCTTGAAAAAGCCTTGGTGCGCCCAAACAATGGTTCCCCAGGAGCATGGAAGCGTGGCCCTGGAACTAATGTTACCATTATGGTAATAGCTGGAATAACAGGACACTACCATTAACTGACCCTACCTCAGGATAGCGTTTAGAGTTGATTTTCATCCTTGGGGAAGCTAAGCATTTTGCCCGTTAGGGCGGGTTAAGATGACAAGCCAGGAGACAGAGGAAGGCATCTGCCCACTCATAATCACCATAATAGCCTACACCCTGCTGCTTGGGGCAAATAGAATGGTATTTGATGAGCTGTTTTTCAAGTAGGGGAGACAGGAGCATTTGAGTCCCTTGCCCCAGACACACGCCACGGGCACTTAGACACAACCCCAGAGGATTTTTGTCATGAGCAACCCATTCATCATTGTTTGTGGATCAAAGATGTTATTCAAGAAACTTCTATTAACTTTCATTAGTGGTTGGACATATATGGTTATCTAAATACCAACATTGAATTTTTAATTGTGTGCTTTATACAGATTCCTATCCTATATTGATCGTGTGATTTCTGTGTAAATTCCTAAACCTTTTGGAATGATGGTAAAAAAATAAAATTGGGGGGAGTGGCTAGGCACAAATTGTGCCTATTGCAAGAACTTAATTCTGTTGATGAACATTGTCAGGCAAACAATACAAGACTACTTCCTGAAAAGGGTTTCCAGACAGACAATAGCCTAAGGAATGACTCAAGACTCTTCCAAGAATCTTCCATATTGATCCAGACTTTTGGGCAACTCTACCTATCTTAATTCTTGCAACAACACAGCAACAATGTCAATACTTGGCCTATTTACGTAACACCGAATGACCTTACCTCTTTATTAGTTGTACCCCTCTCCCCTCCTCCTGTATCGTATTGGTGAGATATGGCTGAGAAACACTGTGTTTGAATGAGGCTAAATAGAGTCAAATAGAATATTGTATGTGATTTTTAAAAATCAGATCATATGAGACAAATGTTTGAGATATGACACTACCCAGCGACTGTAAGAATTTCACCAAACCAAAACAGCGAGGGTTGAAAAGAAAGTCAAACATTTTTACAAGTGAACTATTCCTTTAAGATGAAACCAACCCACTAATCAGCTCAGAGGAATGTCTGTGGGTGAATGTTGGTAGTGTTTGGTAAGAGGAATGTCTGTGGGTGGATATTGGTAGAGTTTGGTGAGAGGAATGTGCAGTGTGGTGTTAGGTTAATGGGAGCCAGAGTGAACCACAAAGGAACTGGCATGTCCTAGTGGAAGGACCTCTTCATCCCATGACGAAATCAACAGGGCCACTGGATTAGGTCAAGTTGAACTTTTATGAAAAGACAACAATGGGGGGCGATATGACTCGAGAGGGGAGATTTGAGAGCGGAGACTCAAGGGGGAGACACAAGGGGGAGACTCTAGGGGGAGAGGGGGAGACTTCAGGGGGAGACTTGAGGGGGAGACTCTAGGGGGAAACACGAGGGGAGACTTGAGGGGGGTGAGACTCAAGGGGGAGACACGAGGGGAGACTTGAGGGGGAGACTCTAGGGGGAGACTTGAGAGGGGAGACTCAAGGGGGGAGACACAGGGGGAGACTCAAGGGGGAGACACGAGGGGAGACTTGAGGGGGGAGACTCTAGGGGGGAGACTCGAGAGGGGAGACTCAAGGGGGAGACTTGAGGGGGGAGACTCAAGGGGGAGACACAAGGGGGAGACTTTGGGAATGTGAACGGGGAGACTTGATGTCTTTGGGAATGGGGGAGACTCTTGGGGGAGACTGAGATGTCTTTGGGGAGACTCAGGATGGGGAGACTTGAGATGGGGAGACTCATTGAGAGGGCAGACTCTGAGGGGGAGACTCGAGAGGAGACTGATGCTGAGATGTCTTTGGGGGAACAAATGGGAAAAACCATCTTTGGGAATGGTGCCCCCTTTGAAGAAATACCCTTATGAATGGCTGATTTTGAGGATGTCTTTGGGAATGTGAATAGCTGATGCTGAGGATGTCTTTGGGAATGTGAATAGCTGGTGCTGAGGATGTCTTTGGGAATGTGAATAGCTGATATTGAGGATGTCTTTGGGAATGTGAATGGCTGAGGATGTCTTTGGGAATGTGAATAGCTGATATTGAGGATGTCTTTGGGAATGTGAATAGCTGATACTGAGGATGTCTTTGGGAAATGTGAATAGCTGATATTGAGGATGTCTTTGGGAATGTGAATGGCTGATACTGAGGATGTCTTTGGGAATGTGAATAGCTGATACTGAGGATGTCTTTGGGAATGTGAATAGCTGATACTGAGGATGTCTTTGGGAATGTGAATAGCTGATACTGAGGATGTCTTTGGGAATGTGAATAGCTGATACTGAGGATGTCTTTGGGAATGTGAATAGCTGATGCTGAGGATGTCTTTGGGAATGTGAATAGCTGATGTTGAGGATGTCTTTGGGAATGTGAATAGTTGATGTTGAGGATGTCTTTGGGAATGTGAATAGCTGATACTGAGGATGTCTTTTGAGGATATCTTTGGGAATGTGAATAGCTGATACTGAGGATGTCTTTGGGAATGTGAACAGCTGATGTTGAGGATGTCTTTGGGAATGTGAATGGCTGATACTGAGGATGTCTTTGGGAATGTGAATGGCTGATACGGAGGATGTCTTTGGGAATGTGAATATCTGATACTGAGGATGTCTTTGGGAATGTGAATGGCTGATATTGAGGATGTCTTTGGGAATGTGAATGACTGAGGATGTCTTTGGGAATGTGAATGGCTGATACGGAGGATGTCTTTGGGAATGTGAATAGCTGATACTGAGGATGTCTTTGGGAATGTGAATGGCTGATACGGAGGATGTCTTTGGGAATGTGAATAGCTGATACTGAGGATGTCTTTGGGAATGTGAATAGCTGATACTGAGGATGTCTTTGGGAATGTGAATGGCTGATACTGAGGATGTCTTTGGGAATGTGAATGGCTGATACTGAGGATGTCTTTGGGAATGTGAATGGCTGATACTGAGGATGTCTTTGGGAATGTGAATGGCTGATACTGAGGATGTCTTTGGGAATGTGAATGGCTGATACTGAGGATGTCTTTGGGAATGTGAATGGCTGATACTGAGGATGTCTTTGGGAATGTGAATGGCTGATACTGAGGATGTCTTTGGGAATGTGAATGGCTGATACTGAGGATGTCTTTGGGAATGTGAATAGCTGATACTGAGGATGTCTTTGGGAATGTGAATAGCTGATACTGATGATTTCTTTGGGAATGTGAATGGCTGATACTGAGGATGTCTTTGGGAATGTGAATAGCTGATACTGAGGATGTCTTTGGGAATGTGAATAGCTGATGCTGCTGTAGAGAGAGGAGAATTTAACAGCATGAGGAGAGACAAGATCGTTGGTACATTGACACTGTTCTACGTCCCAAATGAGAACCTATTTACTTTATAGGGCACGTATTTTGACCAGAAGGTGTCCATTTATAATTGGGACATCATTGTAAAGGACAGTTTATTTTCAATAACTTAACTTGTTAAATGAAGGAAATACATAAATAAGTAAGGAAGTAAAAACCCCTTTATACATGTGATACAATATGTGATACAATATGTGATACAATATGTGATACAATAAAATGTTATACCAGACATTTGATTAGGCTGTTATATTATGAAATCAGCGCCTGGGAAAGGGAGATAGAAATGTAATGAATAGAGCTGACATTGTTTCCTGATTCTACATGTCAGAGGCGTGTTTGTTCCACATGATATATTTCTATCAGTGTGCTGTCCTGCTGAATACATTCATGCATAAACCAATACATGGTGAAAATATTCGAAGCCCTGTCCCTATTTAATATATATTTTTTAAATTCAACCTTTATTTAACTAGGCAAGTCAGTTAAGAACCAATACTTCTTTACAATGACGGCCTACCCCGGCCAAACCCGGACGACTCTGGGCCAATTGTGCGCCGCCATTTGGGACCCTCAATCACGGCCTGATGTGATACAGGGACTATAGGGACTGTAGTGACTCCTCTTCTACTGAGATACAGTGCCTTAGACCGTTGCACCACTCGGAAGCCTATGAGGAGACCTGAGGATATGTTTTCACCTTCAGTACATGGTGGTGAGATACTTTTCTTTCCTCCCCAATTTCGTGATGACGATCTTGTCTCATTGCTGCAACTCCACAACGGGCTTAGGAGAGGCGAAGGTCAAGTCATGCCACCCCCGAAACATGACCCACCAAGCCGCGATCCTTAACACCTGCCCGCTTAACCCTGAAGCCAGCCGCACCAATGTGTCGGAGGAAACACTGTTCAACTGATGACCGCTGTCAGCTTGCAGGCGCTAGAGTCGCTAGAGCGTGATGAGCCAAGTAAAGCACCCCCCACCCGGCCAAACCTTCTGCTAACCTGGATAATGCTGGGCCGCCTTATGGGACATCCGGTCACGGCCGGTTGTGACACAGCCTGTGATGCAGTGCCTTAGACCGCTGTGCAACTCAGGAGGCCCAAGAGATACTTCTCTCTCTAAAAGTGTTGCTGCTATTACAGTGCCTTCGGATAAGTATTCATACCCCTTGACTTAATCCACACTGTGTTGTGTTACAGCCTGAATTCAACATGGATTAAACAGATATTTTTTTTCTCAACCAACTACACACAATACCACATAATGACAAAGTAAAAACATGTCGTTAGAATTGTTGTTGGGGTAAATCTAATTTACATAAGTATTCCTTTGGTGGTGATTACAGCTTTGAGTCGTCTTGGGTATGTCTGTATCAGCTTTGCACATCTGGATTTGGGGATTTTCTCCCATTCCTCCTTGAAGATTTTCTCAAGCTCTGCTAAAACCCCCTAGAGTCAATGTCCACGCCCACGTGGAAATCTCATTAGTAAACTAAAAAAATCCCCATCAAAATCCGTCAGTTTAAGCTCGAAATGTGTTTTTTGCAAAGGTCTGCTTCTCAATCCACGGCATCTGACAATGTCGCCCTTCCGCATCTGCGGTGAAAGGTACCAGAGCTAGAGCAGTGTTTGTAAGACCATGAGACATCCTGTAAATCGGTCTTCTCACGGTGTTTGTAAGACCATGAGACATCCTGTAAATCGGTCTTCTCACGGTGTTTGTAAGACCATGAGACATCCTGTAAATCGGTCTTCTCGCGGTGTTTGTAAGACCATGAGACATCCTGTAAATCGGTCTTCTCGCGGTGTTTGTAAGACCATGAGACATCCTGTAAATCGGTCTTCTCGCGGTGTTTGTAAGACCATGAGACATCCTGTAAATCGGTCTTCTCGCAGTGTTTGTAAGACCATGAGACATCCTGTAAATCAGTCTTCTCGCGGTGTTTGTAAGACCATGAGACATCCTGTAAATCGGTCTTCTCACGGTGTTTGTAAGACCATGAGACATCCTGTAAATCGGTCTTCTCACGGTGTTTGTAAGACCATGAGACATCCTGTAAATCGGTCTTCTCACGGTGTTTGTAAGACCATGAGACATCCTGTAAATCGGTCTTCTCACGAAAACATCTGTAGCATCAGAATGGTTTGGTGTACTATTATTGATTTATTTTTATTTATTTAACATTTATTTAACCAGGCAAGTCAGTTAAGAACAAATTCTTATTTTCAATGACGGCCTAGGAACAGTGGGTTAACTGCCTGTTCAGGGGCAGAACGACAGATTTGTACCTTGTCAGCTCGGGGGTTTGAACTCGCAACCTTCCGGTTACTAGTCCAACACTCTAACCACTAGGCTACCCTGCCGCACCCTATGACCCCTCTGTGGAAAGATGAGACTCTCCCGAAAACGAGGGTGTTCCCCATGTTGCTCTAAAAACCCCACAACTGTCATGGAACTCATCTGAAGTTGGCAAAGCCGATCTACCAAGTTCTGTCTGTAGAGTCTGAACAGTTTGGGTTACACACTAAGATGACACCTCTGTGGAAAGGTGAGTTTCTCACGAACACGTACATGTCACTAGGATGCTCACAAGACTAGTTTGAAGGTAGCCTGGTACCAGTTTAAGTTAGATGGGGAGTGGCGATGAACAGCAATCTAGAAGTATTTCCACAGATTTTCAATGGGATTCAAGTCTGGGCTTTGGCTGGGCCACTCAAAGACTTTCACATTCTTGTTCTGAAGCCATTCCAGCGTTGCTTTGGATCATTGTCCTGTTGGTACGTGAATCTTTGCCCCAGTCTAAGGTCGATTGCACTCTGAAGCAGGTTCTCATTAAGGATTTGCCTATATTTGGCTCCATTCAATGGTCCCTCTATCCTTACCAGTCTCCCAGTTCCTGCTGCTGAAAAGCATCCCCATAGCATGATGCTGCCACCACCATGCTTCACGGTAGGGATGGCGTTAGATGGGTGATGAGCTGTGCCTGGTTTTCTCCAGACGTAGCTCTTTGGATTCAGGAAAAATAGTTAAATTGTTGTCTCATAAGACCACAGAACCTTTTGTCTTATGCTCTCAGAGTCTTTCATGTGCCTTTTTGCAAACTCTGCTGTCATCTGCCTTTATCTTAGGAATGGCCTCCGTCTGGCCACTCTCCCATAAAGCCCAGATTGGTGAAGTGCTGTAGAGACTGTTGTCCTTCTGGCAGGTTCTTCCATCTCAGCCAATGAACTCTGTAGTTATGTCAGAGTTGTCATTGGGTTCTTGGTCACCTCCCTGAGAAAGGGCACGGAGCAAATTTCAGGTCTGCTAAACTTGAACGTTGTGAAAATTCTGTGCAACTTCCAGCCCGCGTTTAATGTGAACACTGATGCTGTACCCGCTTTAAGTTACAGTGGGGGGAAAATGTATTTAGTCAGCAACCAATTGAGATGAGAGAGGCCTGTAATTTACATCATAGGTACACGTCATCTATGACAGACAAAATGAGAGAAAAAAAATCCAGAAAATCTCATTGTAGGATTTTTTATGAATTTATTTGCAAATTATGGTGGAAAATAAGTATTTGGTCACCTACAAACAAGAAAGGTTTCTGGCTCTCACAGACCTGTAACTTCTTCTTTAAGAGGCTCCTCTGTCCTCCACTCGTTACCTGTATTAATGGCACCTGTTTGAACTTATTATCAGTATAAAATACACCTGTCCACAACCTCAAACAGTCACACTCCAAACTCCACTATGGCCAAGACCAAAGAGCTGTCAAAGGACACCAGAAACAAAATTGCAGACCTGCACCAGACTGGGAAGACTGAATCTGCAATAGGTAAGCAGCTTGGTTTGAAGAAATCAACTGTGGGAGCAATTATTAGGAAATGGAAGACATACAAGACCACTGATAATCTCCCTTGATCTGGGGGAACACGCAAGATCTCACCCCGTGGGGTCAAAATGATCACAAGAACGGTGAGCAAACATCCCAGAACCACATAGGGGGACCTAGTGAATGACCTGCAGAGAGCTGGGACCAAAGCAACAAAGCCTACCATCAGTAATACACTACGCCACCAGGGACTCAAATCCTGCAGTGCCAGACGTGTCCCCCTGCTTAAGCCAGTACATGTCCAGACCCGTCTGAAGTTTGCTAGAGAGCATTTGGATGATCCAGAAGAAGATTGGGAGAATGTCATATGGTCAGATGAAACCAAAATATAACTTTTTGGCAAAACTCGTCATGTTTAGAGGACAAAGAATGCTGAGTTGCATCCAAAGAACACCATACCTACTGTGAAGCATGGGTGTGGAAACATCATGCTTTGGGGCTGTTTTTGTGCAAAGGGACCAGGACGACTGATCCGTGTAAAGGAAAGAATGAATGGGGCCATGTATCGTGAGATTTTGAGGGAAAACCACCTTTCATCAGCAAGGGCATTGAAGATGAAACGTGGCTGGGTCTTTCAGCATGACAATGATCCCAAACACACCGCCCGGGTAACGAAGGAGTGGCTTGGTAAGAAGCATTTCAAGGTCCTGGAGTGGCCTAGCCAGTCTCCAGATTTCAACCCCATAGAAAATCTTTGGAGGGAGTTGAAAGTCTGTGTTGCCCAGCAACAGCCCCAAAACATCACTGCTCTAGAGGAGATCTGCATGGAGGAATGGGCCAAATTACCAGCAACAGTGTGTGAAAACCTTGTGAAGACTTACAGAAAACATTTGACCTCTGTCATTGCCAACAAAGGGTATATCACAAAGTGAGATAAACTTTTGTTGTTGACCAAATACTTATTTTCCACCATAATTAGCAAATAAATTCATTAAAAATCCTACAATGTGATTTTCTGGTCTTCTCATCTTTTTAAGTGGGAGAACTTGCACAATTGGTGGCTGACTAAATACTTTTTAAACCCACTGTAACATTTTAACTGAGCTCCATTTGGAGTGTCATAGCAAAGGGGTGTGGATACTTATGTAAATGAAAAATCTACAAACATGTTTTCACTTTGCCATTATCGGGTATTGTGTGTAGATGGGTGAGAAAATAAATCTATAAATCTACATCTTGAATTCAGGCTGTAACACAACACAATGTGGAATAAGCCAAGGGGTATGAATACTTTCTGAAAACACTCCATATCCCCGATCCTTGCTGTGGAAGCCAACACAGCACAGTCTCTGAAAAAGCAGCTGTGCTTGATGGGACCGGAGCCAACTCAACCTGCAGGACAGATTGTATCTGCACTGTACCACTCACACGGTGACGGACGCCCACACACACCGAAGCATGCATCCCATAATTGTTTTCTACTCAGTGGTTAGTTTATAAGGTACATCCATCTACTACCGGGCTGGACACCCCTTTGCCTCCAGAACAAACAGAATTTTTGGGGTGCATGGAAACTTTGCTCACTTGGTATCAAGTGACCTGATGTGTGCCGGGTAAACATTCCCCACACCATTACACCACTGCCAGAAGCCTGTACCGTTAACACCAGGCTCAGGGCAAATCCTGACTGCCATCAGTATACCATGCTCAAAGTCGCTTAGGTCACTTGTTTTGTCCATTCTAATGTTTAATTGAACAGCAACTGAATGCTTCAATGCTTCAACCTAGCTAATGCTTCAACCTAGCTAATGCTTCAAACTAGCTAATGCTTCAACCTAGCTAATTTCCGATTCATACGAAATTCTTTGACTATAGAGGTAGCAAAACTGTACTTCAAATCTATGGTACTCCACCACTTAACATACTGCTTGACTAGTTGGGCCTAAGCTTGCTGTACAACATGAAAAAAAAACATTCAGTCTGTCTACAAGCAGGCTCACAAAGTGCTTGATAGGAAGCCCAATAGCCATCATTACTGTTACATCGTCAGAGAACATGAGCTCCGGAGATGGAAAATCTTGTGCAAGATTCAAAATTCTAAATGGCCTGGCTCCCCCTCCACTCAGTACTTTTGTTAAACAGAAAATCCAAACATACTGTATGGCAGCAGATCCACAAGGTCTTCCATGAGATGTGACTGTATAGTTCCCTTAAGGAAAAGCACCTTTTGTCAATCTGCTTTCTCTGTGAGAGCGTGCCATGTCTGGAACGCACTGACATTAGACACACACAACTGCACCACTTATCACACCTTCACAAAAAAACATGAAGACATGGAAAAAGGCCAATCAGACTTGTGAACATAATCCCTAGCTGTGTGTTCTCTCTTTCCATGTTATATGTTGTCTGTAGCTTGTGTGGAAACACTTTGTTACTTTTATGTATTTTGTTTTGTTACTTTTGTTCTGTTTCTCTGTCTGCATGCTATGTGTTGTTGTCCTATGTTTCTCTGTCTGCATGCTATGTTTGCTTGTCCTATGTTGCTCTGTCTGCATGCTATGTGTTGCGTGTTCTATGTTTCTCTGTCTGCATGCTATGTGTTGCTTGTCCTATGTTGCTCTGTCTGAATGCTATGTGTTGCTTGTCTTCGGTCCTCTGTCTGCATGCTATGTGTTGCTTGTCCTATGTTTCTCTGTCTGCATGCTATGTGTTGCTTGTCCTATGTTGCTCTGCATGTGCTCACTGCTCATTGATTGTCTCTATTGTTGTTGTAATTGATTTTAATAACCTGCCTAGGGACTGTGGTTGACAATTAACAGGCTGGCTAAAACCAGTACTTTTACTGAAACGTTGATTAATGTGCACTGTCCCTGTACAAATACAAATAAAGTCCAACTCTGCCTGCTTTATACAGCAAGCCACAGCCACCTGACTCACTGTCTGTAGAAGTGAACAGGGTGTATATACATTTTCAGATGCATTTAGCATACTGTACAGTGCCAGTCAAAAGTTTGGACACCTCCTGCAGCAGAGGTAACACTGGGTCTTTTGTCCTGTGGCGGTCCTCATGAGAGACAGTTTCATCATAGTGCTTGATGGTTTTTGCGACGGCACTTGAAGAAACGTTCAAAGTTCTTGAAATTTTACAGAATGACTGACCTTCATGTCTCAAAGTAATGATGGACTATCATTTCTCTGTGCTTATTTGAGATGTTCTTGTCATAATAAGGACTTGGTAATTTACCAAATAGGGCTATCTTCTGTATACCACCCCTACCTTGTCACAACACAACTAATTGTCTCAAATGCATTAAGAAGGAAAGAGATTCCACAAATTAACTTTTAACAAGGCACACCTAATTGAAATGCATTCCAAGTGACTACCTCATGAAGCTGGTTGAGAGAATGCCAAGAGTATGCAAAGCTATTGTCAAGGCAAAGGGTGGCTTCTTTGAAGAATCTCACATATAAAATATACTTTGAATTGTTTAACACTTTTTTGGTTACATCATGATTCCATATGTGTTATTCCATAGTTTTCATGTCTTCACTATTATTCTACAATGTGTATATAATAGTACAAATAAAGAAAAACCCTTAAATGAGTATGTGTCCAAACTTCCGACTGGTACTGTATAATGTGGTATATATACGTTCAAAATGCATTCCGTAAGATATGTTGGAATGTATTTAAAATGTATTAAATGTATTTGAAATACATTCTTTTTTATATATCTCACATCCAATTATATATCTCGTATCCATTGTCCTTTATCTAAAAGTATATTTGTATATTTAATTATTTTTTTAAAATGATGGTACACACACACACACACACACACACACAAACACGCACACACGCACGCACGCGCACACACACACACACACACACTCCTCCCAGTAATCAGGAAACTGGGAGGCTCATTACACCAGATGAAGAAGCTTTCCTTCTTCTCCTTCTGACCAACTGCACCTCATCAGGCCTGGACACACACTAAAAAATGAAAAGAAACCACGAAAGCAAGAGAGAAAAAAGAAAGAATCTGAAATCCATCCAAAAGACATGAGGCATAAACATGGCTTTTTCATCAAGGGAGAGCTAACCAGGAGGAGATGGGCATGGCATGTGTTCGCTCCACACAATAGCCATGTAGCAGTGTATGGAGTCATTCAGGGTTTTGTCATCAAGCATTGGAGCAGTGAGAGAAGAAGAGAGAGAAGAAGAGAGAGAGGCAAACTACAGAACAGTAGCCACAGGCTCTGGGACGCAGTCGAGTCTGACGGTCTGGCAGGCTTAATGATTGATTGACTGACTGGTTGGCTGGCTGATTAGCTGACTGGCTGGCTGATTAGCTGACTGACTGACTGGCTGGCTGATTAGCTGACTGACTGGCTGGCTGATTAGCTGACTGGCTGACTGGCTGGTTGATTAGCTGACTGGCTGACTGGCTGGCTGATTAGCTGACTGACCGATTGGCTGACTGGCTGATTAGCTGACTGGCTGGCTGGCTGGCTGATTAGCTGACTGACCGACTGGCTGACTGGCTGATTAGCTGACTGACTGACTGGCTGATTAGTTGACTGGCTGGCTGGCTGATTGAATGACTGACCGACTGGCTGACTGGCTGATTAGCTGACTGGCTGGCTGGCTGATTGGCAGACTGACTGGCTGATTAGCTGACTGACTGGTTGGCTTACTGACAGCCTGGATCCTCGTGTGTGCATTGCATTGGACAGTTCCAAATAGAGAGGTACACAAAAAAAGATTTTTGCTCAGTGGAAATTATACTTTTAATATTACGTGTTTTACTTTTCCATTATTTATCTATAGTCTTTCTCTCTGCATTGTTGGGAAGGAATATGGTGTAAGCATTTCACTATTAGGCCACACCTGTTGTTTACTAAGTATGCGCCGAATACAATTTGATTTGATTTAAAGGAGACATGATATGGAGAGGCTCTTTTCCTCCAGCAGTGAAGGAGACATGAGGTGGAGGAGCGCGAGCTGCCAAACCCTAATCACAAACACAAACAAAAAAATAGGAGCCCGGAGGTCCATCATAAATGGCATCCCTTCTATAAATCAATGTCTGCGGTGTGTGTGTGAATGATCCTGCGATGGAATATCCAGGCAGGTAGATGACTTTGGCCAGGGTTCAGACATACATGTCTGTCCGGATGGCAGTGGTAGGGCCGGGCCGGTGTCCCAAATTGAGCCCTCTTCCTTTTAAACTGCACTACTTTTGACTAATGAGCCCTGTTCAAATAAAGGGAATAGGATGTCATTTGGGATGCATCCTGGGGGTTAGACCACACACGATTCACTGCACTGCCCCCTGGTGGGTCTAACTGTGACCACATACGGGTCACACTGCAGGTGAGGCCATTGATGAGCAGAGGCTTAGCGGCAGTACAGTGGCACCCTCCATAGGTTACAGACAGGACTGTGTACAAGTCTTTTGTAGACAAGTCTTTGGTCCCTCTTCCCAGGTGTTGCTGACGCATGCCAGATCTTACAATGCCCAGATAGGTATTTTAAAGGTGGAATGTGTAGAAATCTCTCTACAAAATCTCTCTAACCATATTTCCTGGTTGCTAAAATTCTAATAGTTTGTCTAATTTCAGTTTACGTGACAAAACAGGCAGTCATAGTGTAGAGAATCACTGTACCATCTGAACCGCTGTGAAATATATTTTCCATAACTACAAATATTGTATTTTCCGCTGTTTGAAGCTGGTGTACAAAACCAAAAGTAAAAGATGCAAAAATGAAACTTAAGAACCGGGAAGCATAGAACTCTTAGACTTGCTTTCAATGAGAATGACTGATCTATAACTCACATTTCTATGTGAATTTGGTTGGTTCACCCCCAAAAAGTGACATATTGCAGCTTTAAGTATCATCTAACCACAGCATATGTTATAGCAATCTGTCAGTCGATGACACAGTCAATGACGTGGCATGCAACCATTGGTTGATGCATGCAACGTCTGAGCGACCTTACTCTGGTGGTCAGCCAGAAATTACAGCAATTGGATGAGGCTGCAGACATGTAACCATTCTCAAATTCATGGACCTCAGAGCTTTGGATACAAAGAGTGAACATCCTGAATCTAAATGATAGTTTTAACCATGTTTGAGGCTATGCATGGTTTGTTTACAATTACAATGTTTACTAACAAAGGAGTAAAACGAGCTTGTATTTTGGGTGATGATGGGGTACGACAGTTGAACTACACTAATGAGGCATCTATAAGTTAGATTCTTCAAGAATCAATGGGTATATCATACATTTAAAAGTATAATAATGAATGTAGCAATTGCAGATTGGCCCTTTAAGGTACAATCTGCATTATGTACAGCTGTTTCAACTAAAGGGAAAATCTGGGATTGGTACATCTATTTTTTGGGACTTATAAATTAATTCTATATAGCCATAAATTCCTAAGGAATATAAGTTCTACATACCTCATGACATTAGAAGTCCAATAGTCTCAGATCATAACCCAAAGTATGTCGTGAACAAACGATGTATAGTTTCAAAACATGTTTATTACTTTAATGTTCAGCTCATGGACTATCAGTCCTTGCATCCAGAGCTACAAATTAAAAGTGGTTACATTTGTCCCCATTCCTTCATAGCAAACCAGGTGGTAGGGTTGCTGATTGAATAACAAAATGGCCACAGGTGAATAATCAGTGGTAATTATAGAATTACTCTAACAATAGATTACGTAAAACTACTAGGTTGCCTTGTAACACTAAGTCTAACGTCAAGCTATGATACTATTTTGTTAACTGCAACCATATGTCCAATTGGCCTGAGATCCATGGAAGGAGAGAAACGGAATGACAACTCCATAGAAAACTCTGGCAAAACGGCCCAAATATCGCACCCTAAAAGACTCTTCATAGTCATATCACATAAGGCTTGTGCATTCATTGGAGTTTGGTGAGTAACTGTTTGGCATTTCACATTTTCTCTACTAATGAGAAACAGACCTGTCAAATGACCAAAGAGGAACAAATGAATTAATCATGATTCGTATTTCAGCAAATCCCTCTCTCGGGAACCAAAATGCGTTTGACGGTGACGCTTAACCAATAACAGAGACACAGAGAAGAAATAAATACATCTTTGGGAAAATTGCAAACATGTTTTTCTGGTTTGGACAATTATTTTGTATATTAACAAATTTACTTTAATCTCAATTTTAAAAAGTGCCTCTAGACAAATCTGGGTAGTGCCTTCACAAACCACCCAAACAGAACATGGTGCTGAGTAGAGAGAGTATCTGAGTGAGTGTCAGACAGTGCTTATAA
Source organism: Oncorhynchus gorbuscha (assembly GCF_021184085.1). Lineage (NCBI taxonomy): Eukaryota > Metazoa > Chordata > Actinopteri > Salmoniformes > Salmonidae > Oncorhynchus > Oncorhynchus gorbuscha. The sequence goes on along the minus strand of NC_060175.1, from coordinate 12,962,929 downwards.
GGCAGCTGCAACGGCACGCAGAAACCATTCCAACATCTAAAGAACAAACATCCCCAGGCTGACTTTAAATCTAGTAGGATGCCTTGGGGCGACTCGGGCGGCCCTCACTACTCGTCCCCCTAAACCCTTGATGAGCTATACATGAGGGCAATGTAATTTAACCGATGCTTTCGAGCCAGAGCCTTCACATTGACACTTCCACAACCAACTCCCACTTCAACCTCGGCCTCAACTGGTGACGTCCCCTCGCAAACAGCAGGTCGGGGAGCAAAGTGAGCTGTATCAGAGACAAACATGGGACGGGGGACGAGCTTCCCGGAGCCGACCCAGATAACATCCGTAAAGCTGTCCACAGGGCCATGACGAAGCCCACCAACCCCCGGTCCTGAGGGGACAGACTAAGACACAGGCTGATTGAAGACAGAGATGGGCTGATTGAAGACACAGAGACTGACTGATTGAAGACACAGAGACTGACTGATTGAAGTCCCTAGAAGCTATCGCCTAGGTGCATGTGGCCAGGGTCTGATTAAAATCGATATGTGCTTTGTAATGGAGGGAGAACAGACACAACACAGGGACAGAGAAAGAGGTAAAGACAGAGAGAGGGAGACAGAGAAAGAGATAAAGACAGAGAGAGAGAGAGAGAGAGAGAGAGAGAGAGAGAGAGAGAGAGAGAGAGAGAGAGAGAGAGAGAGAGAGAGAAAGACAGAGAGACCGAGAGCGAGAGCGAGAGAGAGAGAGAGAGAGAGAGAGAGAGAGAGAGAGAGAGAGAGAGAGAGAGAGAGAGAGAGAGAGAGAGAGACAGAGCGAAAGAGAGAGAAGGTCTAAGCAACGGAAATAAAAACACAGACAAAAAGGAGACATAGTAGAAGAAAGAGAGGGAGAGCAGGGTGGGTGAGGAAGAGCAGGGTGGGGGAGGGAGAGCAGCGTGGGGGAGGGAGAGCAGGGTGGGTGAGGAAGAGCAGGGTGGGTGAGGAAGAGCAGGGTGGGGAGGGAGAGCAGGGTGGGGGGGAGCAGGGTGGGTGAGGGAGAGCAGGGTGGTTGAGGGAGAGCAGGGGGTGAGGGAGAGCAGGGTGGGGGAGGGAGAGCAGGGCGGGTGAGGAAGAGCAGGGTGGGGGAGGGAGAGCAGGGTGGGTGAGGGAGAGCAGGGTGGTTGAGGGAGAGCAGGGTGGGTGAGGGAGAGCAGGGGGTGATGGAGAGCAGGGTGGTTGAGGGAGAGCAGGGTGGGTGAGGGAGAGCAGGGTGGGGGAGGGAGAGCAGGGGGTGAGGGAGAGCAGGGTGGGTGAGGGAGAACAGGGTGGGGGAGGGAGAGCAGGGTGGGTGAGGGAGAGCAGGGTGGTTGAGGGAGAGCAGGGGGTGAGGGAGAGCAGGGTGGGGGAGGGACTGCAGGGTGGGTGATGGAGAGCAGGGTGGGTGATGTAGAGCAGGTGGGTGAGGGAGAGGAGGGTGGGTGAGGGAGAGCAGGGTGGGTGAGGGAGAGCAGGGGGTGAGGGAGAGCAGGGTGGGTGAGGGAGAACAGGGTGGGTGAGGGAGAGCAGGGGGGTGAGGGAGAGCAGTGTGGGTGAGGGAGAACAGGGTGGGTAAGGGAGAGCAGGGTGGGTGAGGGAGAGCAGGGTGGGTGAGGGAGGGAGAACAAATGGGTGTCTGTGGAGACTCGTCCCCTTGCTGTTTCAACATTTAACTGGGGAGATTGAAACCGGAGCCATAGTGTCTCTCTATCAAATAGCCATCCTCCTGCTGGATCCCGGTCCATCTCCTCACACTCGAGGCATTTGGGTTCAATCCAAAATCTACTAGGGCACAGTTGTCTTGGTCTCTGCTGAAATTAAATGGATGTGGGCCTTGCCCCATCAAAAGCCAGTCTATACACATAAACAAGTACATAACAATATGTGGGTATACAGTAGCAGTCAACAGAAAGATAGAGATTGCAGATGTGCATGCGTCAGATCCCTTATGCTGATAAATTAGAGAAAAATGTATAGCTTTTGGTATGAATCAATGCACCATGCTAATGTTTGTGTTTGCTGTTCTCGGTCGAGCTACGATTATATCAACATTGGGAAAGTAATTCAAACATTGCAAAAGAAGGGCCTAATTCATCTAATTTAATCTCCTTAGTTGCAGCCATTGGATGTAGTTCTTTATCACACACACACACACACACACACACACACACACACACACACACACACACACACACACACACACACACACACACACACACACACACACACACACACACACACACACACACACACACACAAAAACATCTTGTAGTTTGGGGGATGTGTGTGTGTGTGTGTGTGTGTGTGTGTGTGTGTGTGTGTGTGTGTGTGTGTGTGTGTGTGTGTGTGTGTGTGTGTGTGTGTGTGTGTGTGTGTGTGTGTGTGTGTGTGTGTGTGTGTGTGTAAGTTGGAGTTAGAGGCCAGCTGTTGTCTGATTGAGGTGACAAGCTAACCCTAGAAGCTATCCTCTTGGTGCATGTGGCCAGGGTCTGATTCAAATCAATATATGGCCTATAATGGAGCACATCACATATCATTCATTACATGGAAAATTACAGAAATGTGAATCCTTAAACTGCTTCCAGTCAACCCGAATCGTGTTCGCAGCTGAAACAGGGGCGGACAAGAACCAGAAATTGGCATTTCCAACACACCGACTGTGTTTTCCTATTGGCCTACTTTATAAGCCAAGTTAGATGGGCCCAATGGGCTGAACATGTACCAGCCAATCTGGCATTTTCACTAAATGCCAGATGGCCAGTCCGGCCCTGACCTGAAAAACTCAGAGAGTGAATCATTTCCATTGGCTATTAATTGTTCTGTGTGTAACCCCGATTTGTGATGGATGAGGTTGATGATCATCTTCCAAGCATATCATTTTGTGTGTCTGTTTCGTGTAATGAACAGTACTCGGTGGATCGTTGATGTTATGTTTGAGATCTGAATTATTGAAGTAGTGATAACCGGGAGTGTTCTTGTTTTCTTGGTTCTAGCTGTGCTTGTGTCGGGGAGCAAGCTATGGGAGGTACCCACAGCCCCCTTAGGACTTTCCTCCAACCATACAACCAGCCTGGAATGGGAGCCACAGTGTCAGTATCGCCACTTGCAGGATGGCGTCAGAATCACAGCCGACATTCCCCCAAAACTGGAGGGCAACTGGGTGTCAACCAGGCAAGTTCTCTGCATTGTTCAAAGAAATGCTCTGAATATTCACTGTTTTCTAAAATATCAGGTTCAGACAGTGTTGAGGAAGCTACTCTGAAAATATAGTTTATCAAGCTACCAATTCCTTCACACTGGAAGAAGTTAAGCTACACTTTAAGCTACCCTTAAGAAAAATATAATCTACTTAACTAAAGTTACTTTAAAAAAGTAGTTCACTACATCCAAACTACTTGGTGATACATTATCATATCTAAATCAGAAATGTCATAGACTTACGGAAGTCCAGACAGGAAATTAATATAAAAATCCTGCATTATGTCGAGATCACAACTTATTTGTAAGTCGCTCTGGATAAGAGCGTCTGCTAAATGACTTAAATGTAAATGTAATGTAAATTTATCTCATGATCACGACTATGGGATGATACATTTCATTCTAACATCATGCTAGTTGGAGTTCATTATCAGTTTATAAGTAGAGAATGTTAGCATGCTAAATGTCTTTTACCTTGAGCTAAGAGTTGGTGGGCATTTAAGCCCTGAACGATGGCTGACAGGCAACCCTGTCTCCCACCTGTGTGCCACCCACAAGACCACTTGACTAGTCTTGCGAGTGAGCGAGCTAGATAGTTAGCTAGGTCTTGTCAGCTTGTTATCTATGCTTGTTGTTAGCTTGCATAACTGGTATATGTATAATTGTAAGGGACACTTAAAATATTTTAAGGATAATATTTAAATGTACAGAGTGGATGAGCTCCATTCCTGACAGGCTGATCAGATTCAATAGCAGCCTCAGAGGCCGATAAGCAGTATGCTGCCTTGTAGGCCGTATGTAAGGCACCTTGAAGAGGCAGCATCCTGATTTATCAGCCTCTGAGGCTGCTATTGAATCTGATCAGCCTGTCAGGAATGGAGCTCATCCACTCTGTACATTTAAATATATACATTTAAATATATACATTTAAATTATACACATACCAGTTATGCAAGCTAACAACAAGCATAGATAACAAGTTAGCTAGCTACAGTAGTCAGCTAGCTAACAACACTACCTAGCTAACCTGCTAGCTCACAAGACTAGCCAAGTTAGCTGCGTTGTTCCTTGCATGCGATTGGCTGTAGTTTTGGGGGCAGCACAGAGCCTGGAACACAGGGCGCCCTAACAAATTAATGGATCATGCATGCTACTTTTTATTATCGTTTGATAACGAGAAAATTATTTTGTGATCTCGACAAAACATCTCATAAGATAGACAAGTCGGGATCTCGACATAATGAGGGAACTATTTATTGTATTCATATGTCCTCTCTGGACTTCCGAATAGACTACTAATTGCAAGAACACATCACTCTGGAGACAGATGTTATTAACAGAAGGTGTAATTAGGCATATTAAATACAAAACATTTGTTTCAAGTGAGAATTAGGCATGTCTGATGCTGAAAAAGAAAGGAAATTCTTTCCTACGTCACCCATATTTTCTCTTCTTTTTGCAAAAAAAGTCATGTGTAGTTCCACTAGTTAGCTACATTGCTACATGGTAAAACAGTAGTGTATAGTTACAGTAGTTAGCTACATCGCTACATGGTAAAACAGTAGTGTATAGTTCCAGTAGTTAGCGACACCGTTACATGGTAAAACAGTAGTGTGTAGTTACAGTAGTTATCTACACTGCTACATGATAAAACAGGAGTGTGTAGTTACAGTAGTTATCTACACTGCTACATGATAAAACAGTAGTGTGTAGTTCCAGTAGTTAGCTACACCACTACATGGTAAAACAGTAGTGTATAGTTCCAGTAGTTAGCGACACCGTTACATGGTAAAACAGTAGTGTGTAGTTACAGTAGTTATCTACACTGCTACATGATAAAACAGGAGTGTGTAGTTACAGTAGTTATCTACACTGCTACATGATAAAACAGTAGTGTGTAGTTCCAGTAGTTATCTAAACCACTACATGGTAAAACAGTAATTAACTACTGAAAACATTACCTAGAGTTGAATTTAGTTCAAGTACCACCAAGCTACTACAAAATGTTTAATTACTAGTTGAACTACATGTAGTTCACTACTCCCCAACACTGGCTTCAAGTCATGTAACATGTCCTGGTTAACCAAATGTAATGATAAATAGGGAAGCTCTTCTATAGGCTTTCTTTGGATTTGTGAAGGTGCTGCTCGGTCTTGGTGTCCTCCCAGGTGATTCAGACATCATTGTTTCCGTAACAATTCCATATAGTGAATTGATATATCAATCATGTATCCATCCATCTATCATTTTAGTAATTCATTCATCCATCTATATTTTTAGTCATTCATTCATCCATCATTTTGGTAATTCATTCATTCATCCATCCACCCAGCCATCATTTTATTCACCCATACAGTACATCCATCGTTTCATTCAATAATTTTATTTCAATCTCTTCATCCTGTGTAGATGTGAAGTTCGGCCTGGTCCTGAGTTTCTGACCCGGTCCTACACCTTCTACCCGAGCCACCTGTTCAAGGCACTGCAGCACTATTACACTGACAGCGGGTGCGAGGAGCCCACCTACTCTCTGGTGGTACGGGGCAAACTCCGTCTACGCCAGGCGTCCTGGATCACCCGGGGTGCCACCGAGACAGAGCACCACCTTCACAAAGTGGGCATCGTCATCCACAGCCAAGGCGCCATGCACAGGCCGGCCGCCCGTCTACCCTCTGTGTGTGTGGGCCTCACCCTGGGCGGCATGGTGCCCGGGCACCTGTATGAGCTGTATAACGCCCAGGCAGGGAGGGCCTGTCTGGGTGCCCTGGGGTTCTCGATGATGGAACTAGGCTTGGTGAGAGTGGAGACCCAGCATAAGCCCCATGGAGGTCTGGTTCAGGAGCTCTTCTTTGGGGACGTGCACACGGACTGGACAAAGAGGACGTACTATCGACCAACGGGTTACCAGCAACCATTGCAGAACGCTATGGTGAAAATATGAACACTCCATTAAGATACTGTACAGTTAGGGTTAGGGGGTGGTAGGGTTAGGGAATAATAATAAAGGAAAATATATTTATATATACTGTTTACAAAAAAATATATGGGGAATTGGAAATGATGCAGACAATTAGATTGATGGAATCTACAATCTATCTGTAATATTAAAGCTGACCCCCCACCCCAAAAAATACATTTTTTAAAGTAACTATCCTGTACATGTGCAGTCGTGGACAAACATTTTGAGAATGACACAAATATTAATTTTCACAAAGTCTGCTGCCTCAGTTTGTATGGTGGAAATTTGCATATACTCCAGAATGTTATGAAGAGTGATCAGATGAATTGCAATTAATTGCAAAGTCCCTCTTTGCCATGCAAATGAACTGAGTCCCCAAAATACAATTCCACTGAATTTCAGCCCTGCCACAAAAGGACCAGCTGACATCATGTCAGTGATTCTCTCGTTAACACAGGTGTGAGTGTTGACGAGGACAAGGCTGGAGATCACACTGTCATGCTGATTGAGTTCGTATAACAGACTGGAAGCTTCAAAAGGAGGGTGGTGCTTGGAATCATTGTTCTTCCTCTGTCAATCATGGTTACCTGCAAGGAAACACGTGCCGTCATTATTGCTTTTCACAAAACGGGCTTCACTGGCAAGGATATTGGTGCCAGTAAGATTGCACCCAAATAAACCATTTATCGGATCATCAAGAACTTCAAGGAGCGCGGTTCAATTGTTGTGAAGAAGGCTTCAAGAAAGTCCAGCAAGCGCCAGGACCGTCTGCTAAAGTTGATTCAGCTGCGGGATCGGGGCACCACCAGTACAGAGCTTGCTCAGGAATGGCAGCAGGCAGGTGTGAGTCCATCTGCACACACAGTGAGGAGAAGACTTTTGGAGGAAGGCCTGGTGTCAAGAAGGGGAGCAACAAAGCTACTTTTCTCCAGGAAAAAAATTAGGGGCACACTGATATTCTGCAAAAGGTACAGGAATTGGACTGCTGAGGACTGGGGTAAAGTCATTTTCTCTGATGAATCCCCTTTCTGATTGTTTGGGGCATCCGGAAAAAAGCTTGTCCGGAGAAGACAAGGTGAGCGCTACCATCAGTCCTGTGTCATGCCAACAGTAAAGCATCCTGAGACCATTCATGTGTGGGGTTGCTTCTCAGGGCTCACTCACAATTTTGCCTAAGAACACAGCCATGAATAAAGAATGGTACCAACACATCCTCCGAGAGCAACTTCTTCGAACCATCCAGGAACAGTTTGGTGACGAACAATGCCTTTCCACCAGCATGATGGAGTATCTTGCCATGAGGCCAAAGTGATAACTAAGTGGCTCGGGAAACAAAACATCGATATTTTGGGTCCAAGGCCAGGAAACTCCCCAGACCTTAATCCCATTGAGAATTTATGGTCAATCCTCAAGAGGCGGGTGGACAAACAAAACCCCACAAATTCTGACAAACTCCAAGCATTGATTATGCAAGAATGGGCTGCCATCAGTCAGGATGTGGCCCAGAAGTTTTTTGACAGCATGCCAGGGTGGATTGCAGAGGTCTTGAAAAAGAAGGGTCAACACTGCAAATATTGACTCTTTGCATCAACTTCATGTAATTGTCAATAAAAGCATTTGACGCTTGTAATTATACTTCAGTATTCCATAATAACATCTGACAAAAATGTCTAAAGACACTGAAGCAGCAAACTTTGTGAAAAGTAATATTTGTGTCATTCTCAAAACTTTTGGCCATGACTGTCCATCCATTCTTCATCTAAACTAACTAACTCAAGCATAAAACTGTGTCTCAATATCCAAACGAGCATACTATTTAGTATGTCTGGTCAATACATGGCTTCATACTACAGTATTGAGTAGGTCTGGTCAATACATGGCTTCATACTACAGTATTGAGTAGGTCTGGTCAATACATAGCTTCATACTACAGTATTGAGTAGGTCTGGTCAATACATGGCTTCATACTACAGTATTGAGTATGTCTGGTCAATACATGGCTTCATACTACAGTATTGAGTAGGTCTGGTCAATACATGGCTTCATACTACAGTATTGAGTATGTCTGGTCAATACATGGCTTCATACTACAGTATTGAGTATGTCTGGTCAATACATGGCTTCATACTACAGTATTGAGTATGTACAGTATTGTAGGTCTGGTCAATACATGGCTTCATACTACAGTATTGAGTAGGTCTGGTCAATACATGGCTTCATACTACAGTATTGAGTAGGTCTGGTCAATACATGGCTTCATACTACAGTATTGAGTAGGTCTGGTCAATACATGGCTTCATACTACAGTATTGAGTATGTCTGGTCAATACATGGCTTCATACTACAGTATTGAGTAGGTCTGGTCAATACATGGCTTCATACTACAGTATTGAGTAGGTCTGGTCAATACATGGCTTCATATTCATTAGCGTGCCGTTTTGGATGACAGTTATATTGTATAATCCTAACCATTACTATTCCATATCTATTTCCACCAGCACCACATCCACCCCTGCCTGGCGTGCGCCCTGGTCTTCCGGGCCTCAGAACAACGCCCCCCGGTGTTGCCCCATGTCCCTGCGTTGGCCCCTCCATCTCTGCATGGCCGCTGGGTGAGCCAACGCTGTGAAGCCCGGCCTGCCGTCCTCTTCCTCACCCGAGACTTCACCTTCCGCCCAGATGAGCACTCCTGGGAAGGCGTCTACCACCACTATTCGGACCCCTCCTGCAGCAAGCCGACCTTCACCCTGCAGGCCTCGGGCCACTATGCTCAGGGAGACCCCTCGGCCAAAGTGGCGGGAGGCACAGAGTTTGTCTTCAAGGTGACCCGGGTCAGTGTCACCATACTTGAGGGGGCCACAGCCAGGGTGCTCAACGAGACCCGGCCAGGAAGCTGCGGGAAGGTGGGGGGCTGGGAGGTGGGGGTGGAGCAAGACGTGACCCCCACGGATGGGTGTACCGTCTTGGGAATCAAGCTGCCACACAAGGAGTACGAGCTGATCAAGACTGAGATGGACTATAGACGGCGCCCTCTGCTGTTCATAGGGGAGAGGCCGACTGATGGCTCCAGCCCCGACCGTCCCCAGAAGAGGCCCACGTCTTACCAGGCCCCCATGGTGCATTGTGGCGAGGAGGACACCCCCACGTCGTATCACCACATCAACCAGCTTAAGCTAGCAGCTAGTGGAGCCAAGAACCTACCATGGCAACCAAGCTTTGTCCTACTGCTGGTCTCTTTACTGTTGCTTTGGTACGATGGAGGATCTGTTCACAGTGTATGAGGAAGAACCATGTTCTCCTCCTCAATATCAAGATAACGGCAGACCAAATAAAAGATGGCTTTTCAGGAGAGAATGATTTGTAAAGGATGGTACTCTATGTTCAGCAACCTGAACAAGTCAATCGTACGACAATGACAACAGCAGTGTTGATGCCCTTGACATTGTGTAAAAGGAAACTGACGAACATTCAACAAGTGTCAACAACTGTCATTTGAATGGTATTCCAGTGAACAATATGTACAAGAAAACTGTACATACACTGACTGTGTGTACAAGTTGCATATCTATCATATTATATACAGTACGTGTATCACTTTGTTTTCTTTTAAACCAGAGATGCCTTTTGGCAAATGCTTAAGGCCCATAAGAGCTCCTTTCTCTAAAGATTTATTTTCCCTTCAAATTACATAAGGCAGTATATTTTCAAACAAAACAAAGGACAATACTGACCAATAAATCCAATGCACAAGCAACCGACATTCAAATGGACTTCAGATTGTTTAAATCAGGAACTGGATACCAAAGAGGAAACGTAAATGTGTCACATCAACAGGTCCTAATCTAATGTGTTCATTTTCGATTGGAGGAAACCCCCAGCTGACAAGTGCACTAATTGGACACTAGTTTACAATGCTATCCTACAAACCATACTTATTGTCATTGTTAAATTAATTGTTATATTAAAAGGGAAGATATGCTGCAATTATTGCATTGTCTGTGTGTTTTTATATGTTATGTACAGTCTGCCCTGCTTCTTTCTCATCTTTTGTATATCTTCACAAAATCTATCATCTTGATTTACTAACCAGCTGCTTGAGAAATACTTTCTATCATTATTCTATCATTGGCTGTAAAATTAATAATGATTTTGACATGAATAATAATGAATCATAAGAATAATTAAGAATATTTAAGAACTGAGTGTGAAATACTCATCCTTAAGGAAAATAGTCACTTCAGTACTAAGGTAAATGCTGGATTCTTCAATCTAACAGGCTTTCCAAACAATGGTCCAAGTTTGAAAGCCAAGATGCTGGACATGAGTGCTGCAATGTGAGAACTAACTGGCATATGGCTCACACATGAAGCATTGCTATCCAGCTCCAATTTTTGGAGCATAACTCCCTGAGTAAAACACAGAGTAATATCTGGTTGGATGCATGTTATAGCCAGCCTGTAACACAATGTACCCTTCTCAGCAAAATTATAATTATTGCGATTTTGAAATATTGTAGATCATTTTTTAGCTAGAAGATCATTTGTAATAGACAGGAAACTTGGGTAACACTATAATAACTGTCATGAATTAACAATAAATCATGTATAAACAATTAAGTATTTCATTATTTGTAAACCTTTATAAACAATTATAAGCATTACAAATGTATGATGACTTATACTGAACAAAAATATAAACACAACATGTAAAGTGTTGGTCCCTTGTTTCATGACCTGAAATAAAACTTACCAGAAATTTTCCATAGGCACAAAAAATTTATTTCACTCAAATGTGCACAAATTTGTTTTGGTCCCCTTTAGTGAGTATTTCTCCTTTGTCAAGATAATCCATCTCTCTGACAGGTTCGACATATCAAGAAGCTGATTAAAAAAGCATGATCATTACACAGGTACACCTATAAAAGGCCACTCTAAAATGTGCAGTTTTGTCACACAACACAATGCCACAGATGTCTCAAGTTTTGAGGGAATGTGCAATTGGCACGCTGACTGCAGGAATGTCCCTCAAAGCAGTTGCCAGAGAATTGAATATTCATCATTCAATTTTAGAGAATATGGCAGTATGCCCAACTGGCCTCAGAACCACAGGCCCCATGTAGCCACTCCAGCCCAGGAACTACACATGCAGCTTCTTCACCTGCATGCAAGCGATCTGGTCAGCATATTACAGTGAACATTATCATTTTGGATTGGTAGTTGACCATTTCTATTATTTTTAAGTCTCCATCGGCGTAATAAAATAGGAAAAGACTGAGGTTGTTCTGTGAAAGAACGGACGAAAGATTGAAGCTGGGCTTCGGTGGTGCAGTCATAAAAAGCCCAAGAGGAGAAGATCCATATGAGTCACTTTCAAAGGCAACATACTGTTCAGATTAACTCCTCTCATAATAGTGATGGTGGCTGCTAGACCCATGAGGTCATCGTTCGGGTTTGAGCAAGTGTACTCCAGGCTTGGATTGAAAATCTAACGAAAAACCAAGAGGGAAAGAAAAAAAGATGGAAAATGACTGGCATTTATCAGAACACTAATGTGCAGGATTGTCATTTAATGGACTCTAAAGCCTCCTAAATCCATGTTACACAATTGGGCCAATAACAACACATTGATCCACCATGGTTATGTTCCAGGATGGCTAGGAGGAGAGCAGTGATGACTGAGGAAGGCTGGGGAACGACCACTTTTTATAGTCTGTTTGCGGTTTCTGTTGCGCGCCATAAAAGCTGAGCGTCAGGCAAGGGCGAATTACAGGGTAACCTGTTTGCAATCAAGCCAGTGGCTCGTTAAAGGCATCCGTTAAAAATAAATGATAAAAGTGCTTTTTACTGCTCCCTATTTGGTGAAAGCGACTCCTTCCAGGGACATGCGTTGTTGCGTGTCAATTTGGCTGCGGAGTTAATTGAATGGGCAGTTCGTTGAGCAGTTGACTTTGGACGAACGTTTAGCCAGTGAGTTCTGTTAGCAAAATCAGAACCAATCCATTGTAGTGCCATTGTACCTGATGCACAATGCTAATCTAAATATGTGCTCAGACATTCAATTATCTGGAGAGCTTCACCCACTGTGGGAAAGTCTGGATTCTGAAGTGGGATCTCAGAAAAGTGTCATACTTCGTGCAGGAAAAGAGTGCTTTGTAAAATAACTAGAAAGAAGCCAAACATGCTGAGAAAGGTTTCCTTTCAGCGAAACAGGGTTTCCAAACCTCAGACATTTCGGTGGGTTTGTCTTACTAATGCCCTGTGAGTCTTTATAATGTACAGTCGTGGCCAAAAGTTTTGAGAATGACACAAATACTGTTTCACAAAGTCTGCTGCCTCAGTTTGTATGATGGAAATTTGCATATACTCCAGAATGTTATGAAGAGTGATCAGATTAATTGCAATTCATTGCAACGTCCCCTCTTTGCCATGCAAATGAATCCCCTAAAAACATTTGAACTGCATTTCAGCCCTGACACAAAAGAACCAACTGACATCATGTCAGTGATTCTCTCGTTAACACAGGTGTGAGTGTTGACGAGGACAAGGCTGGAGATCACACTGTCATGCTGATTGAGTTCGAATAATAGACTGGAAGCTTCAAAAGGAGGGTGGTGCTTGGAATCATTGTTCTTCCTCTGTCAAACATGGTTACCTGCAAGGAAACACGTGCCGTCATCATTGCTTTGCACAAAAAGGGCTTCACAGGCAAGGATATTGCACCTAAATCAACCATTTATCGGATCATCAAGAACTTCAAGGAGAGAGGTTCAATTGTTGTGAAGAATGCTTCAGGGCGCCCAAGAATGTCCAGCAAGCGCCAGGACCGTCTCCTAAAGTTGATGCAGCTGCGGGATCAGGCCGCCACCAGTACAGAGCTTGCTCAGGAATGGCAGCAGGCAGGTGTGAGTGCATCTGCATGCACAGTGAGGCAAAGACTTTTGGAGGATGGCCTGGTGTCAAGAAGGGCAGCAAAGAAGCCACTTCTCTCCAGGAAAAACATCAGGGACAGACTGATATTCTGCAAAAGGTACAGGGATTGGACTGCTGAGCACTGGAGTGAAGTCATTTTCTCTGATGAATCCCCTTTCTGATTGTTTGGGGCATCCGGAAAAGCTTGTCCATCAGTCCTGTGTCATGCCAACAGTAAAGTTTTAGTTTAGTTTTAGTTTAGTTTATTTTATTTTTACAGGGACAGTGCACATTAATCAACGTTTCAGTAAAAGTGCCGGTTTTAGACAGTCGGCTAATTTTCAATCGCAGTCCCTGGGCAGGTTATTAAAAACAATTACAATATAGACAATAGCACCATAGAACAAGCAAGACATAGCAACATAGGACAAGCAAGACATAGCATACAGACAGAGCAACATAGAACAAAAAGCAGCAAAACAAAAGCATCCTGAGACCATTCATGTGTGGGGTTGCTTCTCAGCCAAGGGAGTGGGCTCACTCACAATTTTGCCTAAGAACACAGCCATGAATAAAGAATGGTACCAACACGCTCCGGGAGCAACTTCTCCCAACCATCGAGGAACAGTTTGGTGACGAACAATGCCTTTTCCAGCACGATGGAGCACTTTGCCATAAGGCCAAAGTGATAGCTAAGTGGCTCGCGGAACAAAACATCAATATTTTGGGTCCATGGCCAGGAAACTTCCCAGACCTTAATCCCATTGAGAACTTGTGGTCAATCCTCAAGAAGTGGGTGACAAGCAAAAACCCACAAATTCTGACAAACTCCAAGCATTGATTATGCAAGAATAGGCTGCCATCGACTGTAGACTACAGATGCCACGACTGTAGACTACAGATGCCACGACTGTAGACTACAGATGCCACGACCGTAGACTACAGATGCCACGACTGCAGACTACAGAGAAAATGGACAAGGGCCAACGTGCTGAAATAGTTTTTGGAGCATCTCACCTCATCGTATGGATATGGATGGCCGCCGTTACCCCTTCATACGCAGCAGAGCCCACACATTAACCCTCGCCACAAAGCCAAACTGCTGAGAAACTTTACATCACTGTTTGTACCCATGACTTCGATAGACTTCCTCTCTCACACTTTTGTTCTCATTTCAAGCTGTTAAGAAAATCCCATTATTTTTTGTGCGCATATGAGTTAAAAACATCAGCTGCACTTCAGCTTCTCTGGCTCTGAGAATGCATCGCTATTATAAAATGTTAACTTCTTTCCTTGTTGAAACAAATGGCGTGCTGTGTACGACCACAGACCTGCTGCATTATGGGTACTGTACTGGTGCCTCATCAGCTACCAGGAACAAGGGCCTGTATATCATGACCTAATGTTAATCTGGAAAAATGGTGGAGAAATCCTCATTAAGTTACTTTGAACCAACCTATTAGGTCCCACTAGTCAACAGCCAGTTATGTTGTCTCCCATTGAGAAACAAGATAAACATTTTGTGGATTGAAGGTACCCTAAAACAGCTACTGTTTCTATTGGCGACGCTCTAAATCACAACATCTGCTTCGAAGAGCCATCACAATGTTACTGGAAAAGCTTCAGCAGTTATTGTTCTCCCTCCCCCTAAAAAAGACGCAATGGGTGCTAGTTGTCATGACTCCAACAGATCTGGCATACTCCTGCTTTCAAATCCTATTTAAACAGTAATGGTCCCATGTATCAAAATTGTAACATGGTCTTTGCATATTTACAGGTTGAAATGGGTTGCATGCAATCGGCTTCCTCGTCAGACAAATATTTCTGGCTTAAAGGCCATTAAAAATGTTCGAGGTTACACTTATGTCTGCAAAGGACAACAAATAAAATGTAAACATACGCTGTTTGCTTGTTACTTGTTGCTCAAACTGTTAGAAGCAGGAAGGTGGATTGTTTTCCCCATGTACTTGAACAAGTTACAAACAATGGTCCGCACATTGCCAATACTAATTATGGCATACAGTTAACACCAAGAAGCCTATTTGATGGTGAATAAGTGTGCTTGATGCATAGTTTAATGTAGTGCACTTGGACAGTTAATATTTTATTTGTTTTTTAAAAACTTGGAAACTCAGCCAGACCTCAGTTTTATTGAAAATACCTCAATGAGTACCAGATTCATTAAAATAAAGAGGTGATTGAGCTAGACACTAGCACATTAGAGGCTGCTGCCTATATACATAGACTTGAAATCACTGGCCACTTTAATAAATGGAACACTAGTCACTTTAATAATGTTTACATATCTTGCATTACCCAACTCATATGTATATACTGCATCCTATACTATTCTACTGTATCTTAGTCTATGCCGCTCTGACATTGCTCATCCATATATTTTTATATTCTTAATTCCTTTCCTTTACTAGATTTCTGTCTATTGTGTATATGTTGTGTAATTGTTAGATATTACTGCACTGTTGGAGCTAGAAGCACAAGCATTTCGCTACACCCGCAATAACATCTGCTAAACACGTGTATGTGACCAATCAAATTTGATTTGACTTGACAGTTGTTGGATTAAAGTCACAACCCTCAATCAAAATGGGGAGGACAACATTTAAACTGGAGCACAAGTGAATACAGTCCTGACCTGACACCTTCACAATGTCTCATCCTACAGTGGATTCTGTTTCTAGGAGGACAGTTACATCTGCACAATCTCTCCTGTGACAGACATTGATTTGAATATAAATTTGAGTCAGCTAGCTACGTAGAGTGACATTTGCTGATATGGTTTCAAACATCAGCACAACCTAATTTAGGATTGAATTCATTCAGGCCTAAAAGGCAACGTAGCCATAGACAGGCACTTTCTGGAACTCACTTTGTCAGAGTCTGCCGGCATTCAAATAGCTAGTGCCTTCAGAAAGTATTCATACCCCTGGACTTATTACACATTTTGTTGTGTTACAGCCTGAATTCTAATTTGATTCAATGTTTATTTTTTCACCAATAACCCATAATGACAAAGTAAAAACATGTTTTCAGAAATGTTTGCACATTTATTTAAAATTAAATACAGAAATATCTAATTTACATAAATATTAAAATACCCGAATCAATGCTTTATAGAAGTACCTTTGGCAGCGAGTACAGCTTTGCATTGTCTTGGGTACGTCTGTATCAGCTTTGCACATCTGGATTTGGGGATTTCTTCCGTTCTTCCCTGTAGATTAAATTAGATGGGAGTGGTGGTGAACAGCAATCTTCAAGTCCTTCCACAGATTTTCAATTGGATTCAAGTCTGGGCTTTGGCCGGGCCACTCAAAGACTTTCACATTCTTATTCCGAAGCCATCCCAGCATTGCTTTGGCTGTATGGTTTGGGTCATTGTCCTGTAGGAAGGTAAAATTGTCACCACAGTCTAAGGTTATTTACACTTTGAAGCAGGTTCTCATCAAGGATTTGCCTATTTTTGGCTCCATTCATTGGTCCCTCTATATTTACTTGTCTCCCAGTTCCTGCTGCTGAAAAGCATCCCCATAGCATGATGCTGCCACCACCATGCTTCACGGTAGGGATTGTGTTAGATGGGTGATGAGCTGTGCCTGGTTTCCTACAAACATGGCGCTTTGTATTTAGGCCAAAGAGCTACCCTTTTGTCTTATCAGACCACACTCTTTTGCCTTATGCTCCGAATCGTCCATGTGCCTTTTTGCAAACTCCAGGCGTGCCGTCATGTACCTTTTTCTCAGGAGTGTCTTCCGTCTGGCCACTCTCCCATGAAGCCCAGATTGGTGAAGTGCTGTAGAGACTGTTGTCCACCAGGCAGGTTCTCGGCCAAGGAAGTTCTGTCAGAGTGGTCATTGGGTTCTTGGTCACCACCCTGACCATTATCCTTCTTTCCCGGTTGCTCAATTTGGTCGGACGCAAGCTCTAGGTAGTCTCGGTAGTTCCATATTTTTACAATTTCCACACTCTATAATTTTTTTTATAACCATCCCCATATACACGCCTCAACACAATTCTCAGCAATCTACAGTTTATTGTACTTCATGGTATAGTTTCTGCTCGAACGTGCACACCAACTGTAGGGACCTTATATAGACAGGTGTGATTCTTTAAATCATGTCCAAATAATTGAATTGGCCACAGGTGGTCTCCAATCACGTTGTAGCAACATCCAGGATGATCAAAGGGAATTGGAAACACCTGAGCTCAATGTGGAGTGTCATAGCAAAGGGGTGTAAATACTTACGTAAATTAGATATATCTCCACTTCATTTTCAATACATTTGCAAAAAATTCCAATGTTTTGACTTTGTCAATAATACAGTAGGTTATGCTCAGTCACACGTATTGTGTGTACATGGGTGAGAGACTAAAAGAAATATTTATATATATTGTCTATTTTGAATTGAGTCTGTAACACAACAAAATGTAGAATAGGTCAAGGTGTATGAATACTTTCTGAAGGCCTTGTATGTACACTACAGACACAATTGGAACCAATCCAGTCAAGGGCCAAAACTCAAACACGTAACATCTAATGTGGTTTTCCTGTGGTCACTGTGGAGTAAAAAACATCTGTAGAGTTTCATCCACCAGACTATAGGTCTGTGAAGGCTGTGAAGAGAATGATTGGAAACCATCCATTTCCTCATAAATCTCTATGACAAGTCTTCTGGTGTAAATTCCTCCTTCCTTAAGTGTATATAAACATTCCCGATGGAAAATTGGCACACGTCAACACACGGTGTCAATGCATAGGGTATTTCTGAGTTGACCCGTTTTTAGGTGTGTCGAATAGGGTCGATTATCATTTTGACAGTTTTGAGAACATTCCATTGCTATTTTTCTTGGAAATTACAATTCCCTAGCTGAATCAAAAAATGTAAATTAATATGGGGGTCATTTCCACAACAGTGCCTCTAGATGTACAGTATCTAGGCCCCACCCACTTAAACACCACAGTTCCTACTGACTTCAGGTGCACCTCAGGACGTCAAACCAAAACCTGAAGTGCTGACAGAACATTTACAGGGTGTTAAAGATACAATAACATGAATAAAACAACTTCTCATTTAACACCACGACACATTGAAAGCCAATTACCAGAAGGAAACATCATTTTCAACTAAAAATATAAAAAAACATTGCAAGAACCACAGCCAAATAAAGCAAACCATCTATAGCTAATGTAGCAGCAGATGTCAGTGGAGATGTATTGGCTGTGAGGGGAATGCTAATTTCAGATGCTGACATTTCCCTCTCCATTATTTAATCTAGACGTGAAAGTAGTGACATCCAACGAAGTCCCTCTTCCCTCGGACACGGTGATGAGCTTTTTACAGCTTGACACTTTGTAAAGTAGATGAAACCGGTCAACAAGGCTGTCGGCTTTCTCAGTCAGAGGATGAAAAATGGAATTGTTTTCCGGACCGGTTTGTTGAACAAAGAAGAAATTACTTCACACAGAATTAGGTAGGGTCTTTATTCATTTAAATTATTAAGATGCTACATAGTCCATCAAGGTATAACACCATAGACTGACTACTTGACTAGGAATAGGAATTTTTCTTAGACTTATTTATATACATACAAAACAGTTGCCGACTGCTTACATGGAGCACGATGGTAGACAGGTCAATTTGAGTGTTTTCACAACCATTGGGACAGAGTAGCTCAGCTCAGACCTGTTCTGCCCTCTCTCTAAGCAGTCATGCTTCACACAAGTAGATACAGTAGGCTACGCTCAGTCACACGTAGATACAGTAGGTTACGCTCAGTCACACGTAGATACAGTAGGCTACGCTCAGTCACACGTAGATACAGTAGGCTACGCTCAGTCACACGTAGATACAGTAGGCTACGCTCAGTCACACGTAGATACAGTAGGTTACGCTCAGTCACACGTAGATACAGTAGGTTACGCTCAGTCACACGTAGATACAGTAGGTTACGCTCAGTCACACGTAGATACAGTAGGCTACGCTCAGTCACACGTAGATACAGTAGGTTACGCTCAGTCACACGTAGATACAGTAAGTTACTCTCAGTCACACGTAGATACAGGAGGTTACTCTCAGTCACACGTAGATACAGGAGGTTACTCTCAGTCACACGTAGATACAGTAGGTTACTCTCAGTCACACGTAGATACAGTAGGTTACGCTCAGTCACACGTAGATACAGTAGGTTACGCTCAGTCACATGTAGATACAGTAGGTTACGCTCAGCCACACGTAGATACAGTAGGTTACGCTCAGTCACACGTAGATACAGGAGGTTACGCTCAGTCACACGTAGATACAGTAGGTTACTCTCTCCCTCGCTCTTTCCTCAAATTCCTACTTTCATCGGCAAGTTAATTTTTGTTATCCATAATCTGCGACAGTGACATGAAAGAA
Source organism: Oncorhynchus gorbuscha (assembly GCF_021184085.1). Taxonomy (NCBI): domain Eukaryota; kingdom Metazoa; phylum Chordata; class Actinopteri; order Salmoniformes; family Salmonidae; genus Oncorhynchus; species Oncorhynchus gorbuscha. The sequence continues at coordinate 12,943,440 of NC_060175.1, read as the reverse complement.
ATTGAGTGTTTTTGCATTTTTGACATGAATCACATTAAGGACAAAGCAATCAAAGACAGTAGGGACAAACACAAAAGGCAGAATGGTCCCTTCAGGATATAGTTTAGTATGTTTTAGTTTTCTTGTGAGTTAAATGCAGAGACACGTCAGCTAACAAAACAGTTACATTGATAGATAATGGGGAAAAAAACATTCTTGAGAATGTAGTGCATGAAAATAAACATGAGTGTAGTGATAACTATAACGGTTAAAGATCCAAACGTATCGACGCTGACCGTAGTGGGGAGAATGAAGCCAATGACCATGACCATACAGTTGGAGTTACGTGGACAGTCACAGCATGGTGAACGGACTGCATAAACCATTTAAATGACAGTTCTGCCTGACAGATCAACAAATGTACAGCTTGGAGAAGAAAAAAGAAAACCGACAAAAACCTCAACAAAACTCACTTCTACAAGTACCTTTCCTCATTCCCTCTCTCCCTTCTTTCCTTCTAGAATAACGTGCTAATAACAGTCACAAAGTAAGTAGGCTATTCAGTGACTCAGTCCCAACCCATCCGGAGTTCATTTAGCTGCATACATTTTTTAATAATACCTCAAACCCTAAAAACCAAAAAAACTTTATCACAAAAAAGAAAAGAAAATGAAAAAGAAAATGAAGGTTGAGTTGAGAAAATCTAAGGCTGAAAAGAAACATCACAATGATGAAAGCAATTCAATTAAATTTAAAATGTCCCAAAAAATGCAATGCTCTTTAGTGGACACATGCAATCAAGAATATACTGCCAACTCAGGTATTTATGATCAAAACGAGGGAAATGTTCTAGCTTGGAAAAACAGAGCATGGGGAGACGGAGGAGGGGGTTGTTGTGTCGATTAAGGATGTTCCCCAATCACAGAGGAGACGGTCTATACAAAGACTCTGATTGGAAGAGTCAGTTTGGTTGACAGTAGCCCTGTGCATAATCCCATCTACTTCCTGAAGCCTCCCTGTCAATCATGTTGTAAAGGAGGTGAGACAAAAAGAGTGCTGCCCACCTGGTATTACTTTAATCCAGGGTTACTATGGATTCACTACACAGAGTATGCCTACGGCCTGTGGCCACTTGTGAAAATAAATGACAATCCGTGAAAACATTCATTCACACAACGCAAACTGACTCAATCACAAGGCCCCCCCCACGGTGTTTAGAAAATCCTTCACTTCAGTGACTATCAATGATCTGCATTTTACTCCCTCCTACTGTATCTGTGGCATAGGCCAGAATGATTATGTTATGATTAAAGAGATCTTGTAACAAGTTGTTGTTGTTTTTTCTCTCGTTGGTTTGTTCATAACATGGAATTTTCATTTGTATCTTTTTTTATTTGTACATAAATGAACGATTCAAAACTACCCCATTGATATGGCATTTCTGAATTTAAAAAAATCCCAAATCCGTTTGTTTCAATCCCCCGAAAGCATGCGGTTGGCCGTCTCTCGCTCGCCGCTTGCTCTTACAAGACCAACTTGCCGATGATGACTCCGACCACAAAGAAGAGCACGATGAGGGCCACTGTGCGCAGGCTCAGCCCCTCCTCCTTCACCATGGAGTGGGAGGAGTGCTGGGAGGAGGACAACACATTGCTCTTCCTCATCCGCAGGCCATCGTCTTCCTGGATGGGGTGGTGAAACCAAGCGAGTGAGAGAAGGAGAAAGATTAAATAGGAACAGAGAGAGAGAGGGTGAAGAGATAGAGAAAGAGAGAAAAGAGGGGTATAGAGAGGGGAGAGGGATAGATATGGAGAGGAGAAAGAGAGGGATAGATATGGAGAGAGGATAAAGAGAGGGATAGATATGGAGAGAGGAGGAGAGGGATAGATATGGAGAGAAGAGAAAGAGAGGGATAGATATGGAGAGAGAAGAAAGAGAGGGATAGATATGGAGAGAGGAGAAAGAGAGGGATAGATATGGAGAGAGGATAAGGAGAGGGATAGATATGGAGAGAGGAGGAGAGGGATAGATATGGAGAGAAGAGAAAGAGAGGGATAGATATGGAGAGAGAATAAAGAGAGGGATAGATATGGAGAGAGAATAAAGAGAGGGATAGATATGGAGAGAGGAGAAAGAGAGGGATAGATATGGAGAGAGGAGAAAGAGAGGGATAGATATGGAGAGAGGAGAAAGAGAGGGATAGATATGGAGAGAGGAGAAAGAGAGGGATAGATATGGAGAGAGGAGAAAGAGAGGGATAGATATGGAGAGGAGAAGGAGAGGGATAGATATGGAGAGGAGAAGGAGAGGGATAGATATGGAGAGAGGAGAAGGAGAGGGATAGATATGGAGAGAAGAGAAAGAGAGGGATAGATATGGAGAGAAGAGAAAGAGAGGGATAGATATGGAAAGAGGAGAAAGAGAGGGATAGATATGGAGAGAGGATAAGGAGAGGGATAGATATGGAGAGAGGAGAAAGAGATGGATATATATGGAGAGGAGAAAGAGAGGGATAGATATGGAGAGAGAAGAAGGAGGGATAGATATGGAGAGAGGAGAAAGAGAGGGATAGATATGGAGAGGAGAAAGAGAGGGATAGATATGGAGAGAGGAGAAGGAGAGGGATAGATATGGAGAGAGGAGAAAGAGAGGGATAGATATGGAGAGAGGAGAAAGAGAGGGATAGATATGGAGAGAGGAGAAAGAGAGGGATAGATATGGAGAGAGGAGAAAGAGAGGGATAGATATGGAGAGAGGAGAAAGAGAGGGATAGATATGGAGAGGAGAAAGAGAGGGATAGATATGGAGAGAGGAGAAGGAGAGGGATAGATATGGAGAGAGGAGAAAGAGAGGGATAGATATGAGAGGAAAGAAAAAAGAGAAAGAGGGGGAGAGGGATAGATATGGTGAAATAGAGAGGGGGAAAAATTACCATCAGTATTATCCACATCCCTACAGTCAGAGATAGGTAATGTCATTTATTCAGTCAGAGATAGGTAATGTCATTTATTCAGTCAGAGATAGGTAATGTCATTTATTCAGTCAGAGATAGGTAATGTCATTTATTCAGTCAGAGATAGGTAATGTCATTTATTCAGTCAAAGATAGGTAATGTCATTTATTCAGTCAGAGATAGGTAATGTCATTTATTCAGTCAAAGATAGGTAATGTCATTTATTCAGTCAGAGATAGGTAATGTCATTTATTCAGTCAGAGATAGGTAATGTCGTCCATTGATTCAAAGGGGATGTTTAAATCATCTAAACTCCACCAGGCGCCAGCTTTTAACACACTTCATTTCCCAACAGCGGGTGGGCGGGCTCTGTTAGTGTTATCTGGATCCAGGGATGGGAGTGGCCAAAAGCAATTCCGCCTCTGGCACTACTTAAAGGGGAGGTGGCAGGCCAGCGGGTGGCGTGCTGCTCTTTAAAAGGGGAAATCTGGGGCTGCTACATCCATTTTTTGAATTTAAAATGAATGATTTACACTGAGTGTATAAAACATTAGGAACACCTTCAGTTGCACTCCCTTTTGCCTTAAGAACAGCCTCAAATCGACAGGATATGGACTCTACTAGGTGTGGAAAGCTTTCCACAGGGATGTTGGCCCATGTTGACACTACTAGGTGTTGAAAGCATTCCACAGGGATGTTGGCCCATGTTGACTCTACTAGGTGTTGAAAGCATTCCACAGGGATGTTGGCCCATGTTGACACTACTAGGTGTTGAAAGCATTCCACAGGGATGTTGGCCCATGTTGACACTACTAGGTGTGGAAAGCATTCCACAGGGATGTTGGCCCATGTTGACACTACTAGGTGTTGAAAGCTTTCCACAGGGATGTTGGCCCATGTTGACACTACAAGGTGTGGAAAGCTTTCCACAGGGATGTTGGCCCATGTTGACACTACAAGGTGTGGAAAGCTTTCCACAGGGATGTTGGCCCATGTTGACTCTACAAGGTGTGGAAAGCTTTCCACAGGGATGTTGGCCCATGTTGACTCTACAAGGTGTGGAAAGCTTTCCACAGGGATGTTGGCCCATGTTGACTCTACAAGGTGTGGAAAGCTTTCCACAGGGATGTTGGCCCATGTTGACACTACTAGGTGTGGAAAGCTTTCCACAGGGATGTTGGCCCATGTTGACTCCAATGCTTCCCACAGTTGTGTTAAGTTGGCTGGATAATGAATATCCTTTGGGTGGTGAACCATTCTTGACACACACAGGGAAATTGTTGAGCGTGAAAAACCCAGCAGCGTTGCAGTTCTTGAAACAAACCTGTACGCCTGGTCCCTACTGTACTACCATACCCCCGTTCAAAGGCACTTCAATCTTTTGCCTTGCCCATTCACCCTCTGAATGGTACACATACACAATCCATGTCTCAGTTGTCTCAAGACTTAAAAATCCTTCTTTAAACCTCTTCTCCCTTTCATCTACACTGATTGAAGTGGATTTAACAAGTGACATCAACAAGGGATCATAGATCACCTGGTCAGGCTATGCCATGGAAAGAGCACTGTTCTTAATGTTTTGTCCACTCAGTGTATAGCCATTGACTGAGTCCTTGATTGAATCCCAGACATCTCCTTGGTTCTCACCCTGATCTGCTTGTTCTCTTCCCGTAGCCGCTGTGCCTCCGTCTGCAACCTCTTACACTCCTCCATGACCTTCTTGACCTCGCCGTCGTCCAGGGTGGAGCTCATGGACTTCATGGACAGTGTGGAGGACTCTGACTTGAGCAGGTTGGACGACATCATCTTGATGGCATCCGGGTCTTGGTGCTGTGGGTGAAGAAGCGGGAAGAGGGAGAGGGCTTAGGTTTATTTCAACATCTTGGTACATATGCAGAAACATACCTCAAAGGTAATGTCACAATAAGGAATCAATATGGAGAAAGTGAATGTTGGTAACTTGTTCTGCTGCAGGCCTGGCTGGTAGTGATTGCAGTCATGTCGTACACTAAGAGAGAGGCAGGCGAGTGCAGTCAAACACGCACGCACGCACACACGCACACACTCCCCCAATCCCAATACTTCCAAAAAGAGACGCAAAAGCTGGTTTCCATTTTCAGTCCCAACTACGTGGCACGACGATGCTGTTGCTTCCAGCCATATATCTCGCTGATCATAATTAACAAAAACAACAACGGCCCATTTTCCCTGTGGCTTTGTTTATGGGGCTCATATTTTCTGCTCATCCCGGGGGAAGTGATCTTCTACCATCTGTGTGTGCTTTGCAGAGTAATTGCAACAATAATAAACTGTGTGAAAAGTGAGAGTGTGGCCCAGGGAACTATGGTTATGGCTGGGGCTATGGTTACGACTGGGGCTATGGCTAAGGCTGGGGCTATGGCTAAGGCTGGGGCTATGGTTACAGGCTGGGGCTATGGCTAAGGCTGGGGCTATGGTTACAGGCTGGGGCTATGGTTAAGGCTGGGGCTATGGTTAAGGCTGGGGCTATGGTTACAGGCTGGGGCTATGGTTAAGGCTGGGGCTATGGTTACGACTGGGGCTATGGTTAAGGCTGGGGCTATGGTTACAGGCTGGGGCTATGGTTAAGGCTGGGGCTATGGTTACAGGCTGGGGCTATGGCTAAGGCTGGGGCTATGGTTAAGGCTGGGGCTATGGTTAAGGCTGGGGCTATGGTTACGACTGGGGCTATGGTTAAGGCTGGGGCTATGGTTACGACTGGGGCTATGGTTAAGGCTGGGGCTATGGCTGGGGCTATGGCTAAGGCTGGGGCTATGGCTGGGGTTATGGCTGGGGCTATGGTTACGACTGGGGCTATGGCTAAGGCTGGGGTTATGGCTGGGGCTATGGTTATGGCTATGGCTGGGGTTATGGCTGGGGCTATGGCTGGGGCTATGGTTATGGTTATGGCTGGGGCTAAGGCTGGGGTTATGGCTGGGGCTATGGTTATGGCTGGGGTTATGGCTATGGCTGGGGTTATGGCTGGGGCTATGGTTATGGCTGGAGTTATGGTTATGGCTGGTTATGGCTGGGGCTATGGTTATGGCTGGGGTTATGGTTATGGCTGGGGTTATGGCTGGGGTTATGGCTATGGCTGGGGTTATGGTTATGGCTGGGGCTATGGCTATGACTGGGGTTATGGTTATGGCTGGGGTTATGGCTGGGGTTATGGCTATGGCTGGGGTTATGGTTATGGCTGGGGCTATGGCTGGGGTTATGGTTATGGCTGGGGCTATGGCTATGGCTGGGGCTATGGCTGGGGTTAAGGCTGGGGTTATGGCTGGGGCTATGGTTATGGCTGGGGCTATGGCTGGGGTTATGGCTATGGCTGGGGTTATGGCTGGGGCTATGGTTATGGCTGGAGTTATGGTTATGGCTGGGGTTATGGCTATGGCTGGGGTTATGGTTATGGCTGGGGTTATGGTTATGGCTGGGGCTATGGCTGGGGTTATGGTTATGGCTGGGGTTATGGTTATGGCTGGGGTTATGGTTATGGCTGGGGTTATGGCTGGGGTTATGGCTATGGCTGGGGTTATGGCTATGGCTGGGGTTATGGCTATGGCTGGGGTTATGGTTATGGCTGGGGTTATGGCTGGGGTTATGGCTATGGCTGGGGTTATGGTTATGGCTGGGGTTATGGTTGGGGCTGGGGTTATGGCTGGGGCTATGGTTATGGCTGGGGTTATGGTTATGGCTGGGGTTATGGTTATGGCTGGGGCTATGGTTATGGCTGGGGTTATGGTTATGGCTGGGGTTATGGTTATGGCTATGGCTGGGGTTATGGTTATGGCTATGGCTGGGGTTATGGTTATGGCTGGGGTTATGGTTATGGCTGGGGTTATGGTTATGGCTGGGGTTATGGCTGGGGCTATGGCTGGGGTTATGGCTGGGGCTATGGTTATGGGGCTATGGCTATGGTTATGGCTGGGGTTATGGTTATGGCTGGGGTTATGGTTATGGCTGGGGATATGGCTGGAGTTATGGCTGGGGCTATGGTTATGGCTGGAGTTATGGCTGGGGCTATGGCTATGGCTGGGGTTATGGTTATGGCTGGGGCTATGGTTATGGCTGGGGTTATGGTTATGGCTGGGGTTATGGTTATGGCTGGGGCTATGGTTATGGCTGGGGCTATGGTTATGGCTGGGGTTATGGCTATGGCTGGGGTTATGGTTATGGCTATGGTTATGGCTGGGGTTATGGTTATGGCTGGGGCTATGGCTATGGCTGGGGTTATGGTTATGGCTGGGGCTATGGTTATGACTGGGGCTATGGTTTTGGCTGGGGCTATGGTTATGGCTGGGGCTATGGTTATGGCTGGGGTTATGGCTGGGGCTATGGTTATGGCTGGGGCTATGGTTATGGCTGGGGTTATGGTTATGGCTGGGGCTATGGTTATGGCTGGGGCTATGGTTATGGCTGGGGCTATGGTTATGGCTGGGGCTATGGCTGGGGTTATGGTTATGGCTGGGGTTATGGTTATGGCTGGGGCTATGGTTATGGCTGGGGCTATGGTTATGGCTGGGGCTATGGCTGGGGCTATGGTTATGGCTGGGGCTATGGCTGGGGTTATGGTTATGGCTGGGGCTATGGTTATGGCTGGGGCTATGGTTATGGCTGGGGCTATGGCTGGGGCTATGGTTATGGCTGGGGTTATGGCTGGGGCTATGGTTATGGCTGGGGTTATGGCTGGGGCTATGGTTATGGCTGGGGTTATGGCTGGGGTTATGGTTATGGCTATGGTTATGGCTGGGGCTATGGTTATGGCTATGGTTAATTCTGGGGCTATGGTTATGGCTGGGGCTATGGTTATGGCTGGGGCTATGGTTATGGCTGGGGCTATGGTTATGGCTGGGGCTATGGTTATGGCTGGGGTTATGGTTATGGCTGGGGTTATGGTTATGGCTGGGGCTATGGTTATGGCTGGGGCTATGGTTATGGCTGGGGTTATGGTTATGGTTATGGCTGGGGCTATGGTTATGGCTGGGGCTATGGTTATGGCTGGGGCTATGGTTATGGCTGGGGTTATGGCTGGGGCTATGGTTATGGCTGGGGCTATGGTTATGGCTGGGGCTATGGTTATGGCTGGGGTTATGGTTATGGCTATGGTTATGGCTGGGGCTATGGTTATGGCTGGGGTTATGGTTATGGCTATGGTTATGGCTGGGGCTATGGTTATGGCTGGGGCTATGGTTATGGCTGGGGCTATGGTTATGGCTGGGGTTATGGCTGGGGCTATGGTTATGGCTGGGGTTATAGTTATGGCTGGGGTTATGGTTATGGCTGGGGTTATGGTTATGGTTGGGGCTATGGTTATGGCTGGGGCTATGGTTATGGCTGGGGTTATGGTTATGGCTGGGGTTATGGTTATGGTTGGGGCTATGGTTATGGCTGGGGCTATGGTTATGGCTGGGGTTATGGTTATGGCTGGGGTTATGGTTATGGCTGGGGCTATGGTTATGGCTGGGGCTATGGTTATGGCTGGGGTTATGGTTATGGCTGGGGTTATGGTTATGGCTGGGGTTATGGTTATGGCTGGGGTTATGGTTATGGCTGGGGCTATGGTTATGGCTGGGGTTATGGTTATGGCTATGGTTATGGCTGGGGCTATGGTTATGGCTGGGGTTATGGCTGGGGCTATGGTTATGGCTGGGGTTATGGCTATGGTTATGGCTGGGGCTATGGTTATGGCTGGGGCTATGGTTATGGCTGGGGTTATGGTTATGGCTGGGGCTATGGTTATGGCTGGGGCTATGGTTATGGCTGGGGCTATGGTTATGGCTGGAGTTATGGCTGGGGCTATGGTTATGGCTGGGGTTATGGTTATGGCTGGAGTTATGGTTATGGCTGGAGTTATGGCTGGGGCTATGGTTATGGCTGGGGTTATGGCTGGGGCTATGGTTATGGCTGGGGTTATGGCTGGGGCTATGGTTATGGCTGGAGTTATGGCTGGGGCTGGGGTTATGGCTGGGGTTATGGCTGGGGCTATGGCTGGGGCTATGGTTATGGGGTTATGGCTGGGGCTATGGTTGGAGTTATGGCTGGGGCTATGGTTATGGCTGGAGTTATGGCTGGGGCTATGGTTATGGCTGGAGTTATGGCTGGGGCTATGGTTATGGCTGGGGGGCTGGGGCTATGGCTGGGGCTATGGGGGTTATGGCTGGGGCTATGGTTATGGCTGGGGCTATGGTTATGGCTGGGGTTATGGTTATGGCTGGGGCTATGGTTATGGCTGGAGTTATGGCTGGGGCTATGGTTATGGCTGGGGCTATGGTTATGGCTGGGGCTATGGTTATGGATGGGGTTATGGCTGGGGCTATGGCTGGGGCTATGGTCATGGGGTTATGGCTGGGGCTATGGCTGGGGCTATGGTTATGGGGTTATGGCTGGGGCTATGGCTGGGGCTATGGTTATGGCTGGGGTTATGGCTGGGGCTATGGCTGGGGCTATGGTTATGGCTGGGGTTATGGCTGGGGCTATGGCTGGGGCTATGGCTGAGGTTATGGCTGGGGCTATGGTTATGGCTGGGGTTATGGCTGGGGCTATGGTTATGGCTGGAGTTATGGCTGGAGTTATGGCTGGGGCTATGGTTATGGCTGGGGTTATGGCTGGGGCTATGGTTATGGCTGGGGTTATGGCTGGGGCTATGGTTATGGCTGGGGTTATGGCTGGGGTTATGGTTATGGCTGGGGCTATGGTTATGGCTGGAGTTATGGCTGGGGCTATGGTTATGGCTGGGGCTATGGTTATGGCTGGGGCTATGGCTGGGGCTATGGTTATGGGGTTATGGCTGGGGCTATGGCTGGGGCTATGGTTATGGGGTTATGGCTGGGGCTATGGTTATGGGGTTATGGCCGGGGCTATGGCTGGGGCTATGGCTGGGGCTATGGTTATGGCTGGGGTTATGGCTGGGGCTATGGCTGGGGCTATGGCTGGGGTTATGGTTATGGGGCTATGGCTGGGGCTATGGCTGGGGTTATGGCTGGGGCTATGGCTGGGGTTATGGCTGGGGCTATGGCTGGGGCTATGGCTGGGGCTATGGCTGGGGCTATGGCTGGGGCTATGGCTGGGGCTATGGCTGGGGTTATGGCTGGGGTTATGGCTGAGGCTATGGTTATGGGGTTATGGCTGGGGCTATGGCTGGGGCTATGGTTATGGGGTTATGGCTGGGGCTATGGCTGGGGCTATGGCTGGGGCTATGGCTGGGGCTATGGCTTATGGCTGGGGCTATGGCTGGGGCTATGGCTGGGGCTATGGTTGGGGCTATGGCTGGGGCTATGGCTGGGGCTATGGCTGGGGCTATGGTTATGGGGCTATGGCTGGGGCTATGGTTATGGCTGGGGTTATGGCTGGGGTTATGGTTATGGCTGGGGCTATGGTTATGGCTGGAGTTATGGCTGGGGCTATGGCTGGGGCTATGGTTATGGGGTTAGGGCTGGGGCTATGGCTGGGGCTATGGTTATGGGGTTATGGCTGGGGCTATGGCTGGGGCTATGGTTATGGGGTTATGGCTGGGGCTATGGTTATGGGGTTATGGCCGGGGCTATGGCTGGGGCTATGGCTGGGGCTATGGTTATGGCTGGGGTTATGGCTGGGGCTATGGCTGGGGCTATGGCTGGGGTTATGGTTATGGGGCTATGGCTGGGGCTATGGCTGGGGTTATGGCTGGGGCTATGGCTGGGGTTATGGCTGGGGCTATGGCTGGGGCTATGGCTGGGGCTATGGTTATGGGGCTATGGCTGGGGCTATGGCTGGGGCTATGGCTGGGGCTATGGCTGGGGTTATGGCTGGGGCTATGGTTATGGGGTTATGGCTGGGGCTATGGCTGAGGCTATGGTTATGGGGTTATGGCTGGGGCTATGGCTGGGGCTATGGTTATGGGGCTATGGCTGGGGCTATGGCTGGGGCTATGGCTGGGGTTATGGCTGGGGCTATGGTTATGGGGTTATGGCTGGGGCTATGGCTGAGGCTATGGTTATGGGGTTATGGCTGGGGCTATGGCTGGGGCTATGGTTATGGGGCTATGGCTGGGGCTATGGCTGGGGCTATGGCTGGGGCTATGGCTGGGGCTATGGTTATGGGGCTATGGCTGGGGCTATGGCTGGGGTTATGGCTGGGGTTATGGCTGGGGTTATGGCTGGGGCTATGGCTGGGGCTATGGTTATGGGGCTATGGCTGGGGCTATGGTTATGGCTGGGGTTATGGCTGGGGTTATGGTTATGGCTGGGGCTATGGTTATGGCTGGAGTTATGGCTGGGGCTATGGTTATGGCTGGGGCTATGGTTATGGCTGGGGCTATGGCTGGGGCTATGGTTATGGGGTTATGGCTGGGGCTATGGCTGGGGCTATGGTTATGGGGTTATGGCTGGGGCTATGGTTATGGCCGGGGCTATGGCTGGGGCTATGGCTGGGGCTATGGTTATGGCTGGGGTTATGGCTGGGGCTATGGCTGGGGCTATGGCTGGGGTTATGGTTATGGGGCTATGGCTGGGGCTATGGCTGGGGTTATGGCTGGGGCTATGGCTGGGGTTATGGCTGGGGCTATGGCTGGGGCTATGGCTGGGGCTATGGTTATGGGGCTATGGCTGGGGCTATGGCTGGGGCTATGGCTGGGGCTATGGCTGGGGTTATGGCTGGGGCTATGGTTATGGGGTTATGGCTGGGGCTATGGCTGAGGCTATGGTTATGGGGTTATGGCTGGGGCTATGGCTGGGGCTATGGTTATGGGGCTATGGCTGGGGCTATGGCTGGGGCTATGGCTGGGGCTATGGCTGGGGCTATGGCTGGGGTTATGGCAAGACAAGGGAAGCTCTGCCTCGACTCCTGATGACAGGGATTTTCTCCACAGGGATTTTCTCCACTAAATCACTTGAGCTTTAGAGACGTGTAACGGATGAGACGGAGCGACAGGGAAAGAAAAATACGTGTGTGTGAGAAAAACAAGGAAGAGGGAAGATGACAGAAGATGGTAAATATGCAGTTGAAAAAAATCTGGTTGAGAGAACGGCAAGAGTGTGCAACGCTGTCATCAAGGCAAAGGGTGGCTACTTCTAAAATATATTTAGATAAAAATAAAAACACTTTTTTAGGTTACTTCATGATTCCATTTGTGTTATTTCATAGTTTTGACGTCTACACTATTATTCTACAACATAGTCCAAACTTTTTAAATGGTACTTTACATTTAAAGTTTGTTCACAGACTGTATTTAACGGCAATTAAATATTTTAGGCTGAAATGATCCCCAACTCCCTATTGTTCACTATGTCCCCTAAATCAGTAAGGCACATTCCGTCATATGATGTGGGAGTGCCATGCAGTTAAATGATTCTGGGACAAAGGTACAAAATTAATTTCAAAATGATTACTGACAAAATATTGTTCTCTCTTTCTCTCCCATTTAACCAGTGGATACAGTTACTATTAGAATCTCTGGATGTTATGGGGGGAGTCTCAGGAGATGGATGGGTGGGAGGAGGGACTGACAAGCAACCGCGGTTGCTGGGTGGGATGGGTGGCATGCTTTCTTCGAGTCGGGGAGGTCGGCTAGGCGGGGTGGGAAACATGGTTTCCGAGTGGGGAGGGTGGAAGGAGACTGAGGGGGAGAATGTGTTAGGGTTATCTTTGGATGCATTTCTCTGAGTGTTTTTATGTGTGTGTGACTGAATTATGAACATATCTGAATGATTATGACTTTGAATGTTACACCTGTACCAATAACCCCTCTCCTGAAAACTAAATAAAAAGTTGGTCCCAAACCCCCCCCCTCGGTAGTTTTGTATTGGAGAGGGCAGTGTTTACGCACAGAGGGTCTGGAATGGTTAAGATCCCCCTCCCAATATGTTCTAAAACTAATAAAACATTTCAGAAAAAGGCTCAGTGCTGTTATCCTCGCAAAGGTTGAGGTATTGAAAACAAGGGTGTCAATCATTGACCCCTACCTTTTGAGAAAAAAAAATATCACTCGTTTAACAAAATCAATTTCTCTGACAAATTGTATTAGTATGAAATAATATAAATTCCCCATTTATTTGAGCATACAATACGGCTCAGTAGTTGAATTTGTAAGTCGCTCTGGATAAGAGCGTCTGCTAAATGACTTAAATGTAAATGTAATTATGTATTTTATAGTAGGCTGTCAATTTTTTGGGGGGGGCAACTATATAAATATTGCAAGAGAGAAGTAATAAGTCTCTATGAACCCACCGTTTTCTCGTTCTCCGCCGGCAGCTCAAAGACACACCTCAGTTTGGAGTCCATCAGCTCTTCTGGCTTCGCCTCCTTCCACTGCAGAGAGAGAGGGAGAGACCACAGCCAACAATTGTGAGCCCAAGACCGGGGAAAGCAAACTGGACAGTGGTTTACCGGCAGTGAGATTTGTTCCCCCATTGTCTTCCTCCTCCACTTGTGTGAAGTGTTTATCAAACCTTTCTGTTCTGTCACAATCAAGAGGCTTCAGACTTGGCAGTGTTTTGTTTTTCACTAGGTTTGGGGGGTATCCATATTTTCATTCTGTCCTTGTGTCATCCCGGAGTATGCGGAATTACAGGCACTGAACACAAGGTTGCTATTTTTAAAAACGCAAAAGACCCCACTGAGTCTCTGTAATCCAAAGGTTAGCAATGCTAACGCGTACATATAAGAATTACACTGGGGATTGTTAGCGAATTGCTAATGAGCACATGCAAACATTTTATACAGGACAGACATCCCAGCTCATAAACTTACACATGTAACAAGAAAATGCTACTCACAGTTTTCTGCACAAAACTAATCTTACACAGAAAGGATCTTGATCCAGGTTGGAATTCTCTACTGTTATCAAGAAAAGCTTACCACTTGGATAACTAGCTACTAAGTTAGCAAACCAAATTCACAACTGCAATTTAAACAACGTTAACTTAATAGTTAAGATATCTGTCTGGAAATGATTTAGTTGTGAGGTGTTTCCAGATCATTGCATACTGCACAACAGTGAGAGTGGCTCACAAACAGGGTGGGGTCAAGTCCATTTAAAATTCCAGTCAATTCAGGAAGTACAATGAATCCCAAACTTTAATTCCAATGCCTTTCAATGAGGAAAATCTGGAATTGGAATTTGGTTTACTTCCTGAATTGACAGGAACTGAAATGGAATTGATCCCCAACCCTATTCACGAGGCTCGGGTCTCTCGTCGTTGTGCGCTTGGAAACAAACAACGTGATGGCTCAGCTGTTTCAGGGAACTACTGGTAAGCTTCATAATGAAAAATAATCAAACACATAAATTGAAGAACGCGATCTGCTTTATTCCATAACCGAGTGCCCAAGTTGACTGCAGATATTTACTTAAAAAATCTAAATAAATATGACAATTAAATAAAACACTGAAAATAGTTGTAAAGGTATTGAAAATCATCCCGTGGGTATTTTAAAAACACCCCAGAAAACAGTATACCGCCCAAACCTGTTTCTCACCTATTCCAAGTGTGTGTTCCTGTGTGTGTGTCTCAATTGTAATAGCAAACCAAATTCTCAAGAGTCCTGTCACTGCAAGTACAGCACACAAGAGACCACTTAGGCCTACTTCCGCACGCAAACAAGACCGAGAGAGAAGCAGAAAGACAGAGAGAGAAACAGATAGAGAGAGAAACAGAAAGAGAGAAACAGATAGAGAGAGAGAGAAACAGATAGAGAGAGAGAAACACAGAGAGAGAGAGAGAGAGAGAGACAGAGAGAGAGAGAGAGAGAGAGAGCTAAACAGAGAGAGAGACAGATAGAGAGAGAAACAGATAGAGCTAAACAGAAAGAGAGCTAAACAGAAAGAGAGAGAAACAGAAAGAGAGAGAAACAGAAAGAGAGAGAAACAGAAAGAGAGAGAAACAGAAAGAGAGAGAAACAGAAAGAGAGAGAAACAGAAAGAGAGAGAAACAGAAAGAGAGAGAAACAGAAAGAGAGAAAAGAAACAGAGAGAGAAACAGAAAGAGAGAGAAACAGAAAGAGAGAAACAGAAAGAGAGAAACAGAAAGAGAGAAACAGATAGAGAGAAACAGATAGAGAGAAACAGAAAGAGAGAAACAGAAACAGAAAGAGAGAAACAGAAAGAGAGAGAAACAGAAAGAGAGAAACAGAAAAGAGAGTAACAGAAAGAGTGAGTAACAGAAAGAGAGAGTAACAGAAAGAGAGAGTAACAGAGAGAGAAACAGATAGAGAGAGAAACAGAAACAGAAAGAGAGAAACAGATAGAGAGAGAAACAGAAACAGAAAGAGAGATAAACAGAAAGAGAGAAACAGATAGAGAGAAACAGATAGTGAGAGAAACAGATAGAGAGAGAGAGAAACAGAAGAGAGAGAAACAGATAGAGAGAGAGAGAAACAGATAGAGAGAGAGAGAAACAGAAAGAGAGAAACAGATAGAGAGAAACAGAAAGAGAGAAACAGATAGAGAGAGAAACAGAAAGAGAGAAACAGATAGAGAGAAACAGAAACAGAAAGAGAGATAAACAGAAAGAGAGAGAAACAGAAAGAGAGAAACAGATAGAGAGAAACAGAAAGAGAGAAACAGATAGTGAGAGAAACAGATAGAGAGAGAGAGAAACAGATAGAGAGAGAGAGAAACAGAAAGAGAGAAACAGATAGAGAGAGAAACAGAAACAGAAAGAGAGATAAACAGAAAGAGAGAGAAACAGAAAGAGAGAAACAGATAGAGAGAAACAGAAAGAGAGAAACAGATAGTGAGAGAAACAGATAGAGAGAGAGAGAAACAGATAGAGAGAGAGAGAAACAGAAAGAGAGAAACAGATAGAGAGAGAAACAGAGAGAGAGAAACAGAGAGAGAAACAGAGAGAGAAACAGAGAGAGAAAGAGAGAGAGAAACAGATAGTGAGAGAAACAGAAAGAGAGAAACAGAGAGAGAAACAGAGAGAGAAACAGAAAGAGAGAAACAGATAGTGAGAGAAACAGATAGAGAGAGAGAGAGAAACAGAGAGAGAAACAGAGAGAGAAACAGAGAGATAAACAGATAGAGAGAGAAACAGATAGAGAGAGAAACAGATAGAGAGAAACAGATAGAGAGAGAAACAGATAGAGAGAGAAACAGAGAAACAGAATAGAGAGAGAAACAGATAGAGAGAGAGAAACAGAAACAGAAAGAGAGAAACAGAAACAGAAAGAGAGAAACAGAAAAGAGAGAGAAACAGAAAGAAAGAGAGAAACAGAAAGAGAGAGAAACAGAAAAGAGAGAAACAGAAAAAGAGAGAAACAGAAAGAGAGAAACAGAAACAGAAAAGAGAAACAGAAAGAGAGAAACAGAAAGAGAGAAACAGAAAGAGAGAAACAGAAAGAGAGAAACAGATAGAGAGAAACAGATAGAGAGAGAAACAGAAACAGAAAGAGAGAAACAGAAACAGAAAGAGAGAGAAACAGAAAGAGAGAGAAACAGAAAGAGAGAGAAACAGAAAGAGAGAGAAACAGAAAGAGAGAGAAACAGAAAGAGAGAAACAGAAAAGAGAGAAACAGAAACAGAAAGAGAGAAACAGAAACAGAAAGAGAGAAACAGAAACAGAAAGAGAGAAACAGAAACAGAAAGAGAGAAACAGAAAGAGAGAGAAACAGAAAGAGAGAGAAACAGAAAGAGAGAAACAGAAACAGAAGAGAGAGAAACAGAAACAGAAAGAGAGAAACAGAAACAGAGAGAAACAGAGAAACAGAAACAGAAAGAGAGAGAAACAGAAAGAGAGAGAAACAGAAAGAGAGATAAACAGAAAGAGAGAGAAACAGAGAGAGAGAAACAGAAAGAGAGAGAAACAGAAAGAGAGAGAAACAGAAGAGAGAGAAACAGAGAGAGAGAAACAGAGAGATAAACAGAAAGAGAGATAAACAGAAAGAGAGAGAAACAGAAAGAGAGAGAAACAGAAAGAGAGAGAAACAGAAAGAGAGAGAAACAGAAAAGAGAGAGAAACAGAAAGAGAGAGAAACAGAAAGAGAGAGAAACAGAAAAAGAGAGAAACAGAAAGAGAGAAACAGAAAGAGAGAAACAGAGAGAGAGAAACAGACAGAAAGAGAGAAACAGAAAGAGAGAACAGAAACAGAAAGAGAGAAACAGAAAGAGAAACAGAAAGAGAGAAACAGAAAGAGAGAAACAGAAGAGAGAGAGTGAGAGAAACAGAAAGAGAGAGTAACAGAACAGAGAGAGAAACAGAAAGAGAGAGTAACAGAGAGAGAAGAGAAACAAAGAGAGAAACAGAAAGAGAGAAACAGATAGAGAGAAACAGAAAGAGAAACAGAAAGAGAGAAACAGAGAGAAAGAGAAACAGAAACAGAAAGAGAGAGAAACAGAAAGAGAGAGAAACAGAAAGAGAGAAACAGAAACAGAGAGAAACAGAAAGAGAGAAACAGATAGTGAGAGAAACAGATAGAGAGAGAGAGAAACAGATAGAGAGAGAGAGAAACAGATAGAGAGAGAGAGAAACAGATAGAGAGAGAGAGAAACAGATAGAGAGAGAAACAGAAAGAGAGAAACAGATAGAGAGAGAAACAGAAACAGAAAAAGAGAGAAACAGAAAGAGAGAAACAGATAGTGAGAGAGAGAAACAGAAAGAGAGAAACAGATAGAGAGAGAAACAGAAAGAGAGAAACAGATAGAGAGAAACAGATAGAGAGAAACAGATAGAGAGAGAAACAGAAACAGAAAGAGAGAAACAGAAACAGAAAGAGAGAAACAGAAACAGAAAGAGAGAAACAGATAGAGAGAGAAACAGAAACAGAAAGAGAGATAAACAGAAACAGAAAGAGAGATAAACAGAAAGAGAGAGAAACAGAAAGAGAGAAACAGATAGAGAGAAACAGATAGAGAGAAACAGAAAGAGAGAAACAGATAGTGAGAGAAACAGATAGAGAGAGAGAGAAACAGATAGAGAGAGAGAGAAACAGAAAAAGAGAGAAACAGAAAGAGAGAGAAACAGAAGAGAGAGAAACAGAGAGAAACAGAAAGAGAAGAGAGAGAGAAACAGATAGTGAGAGAAACAGAAAGAGAAACAGAGAGAGAAACAGAGAGAGAAACAGAAAGAGAGAAACAGATAGAGAGAGAGATAAACAGAGAGAGAGAGAAACAGAGAGAGAGAGTAACAGAGAGAGAAACAGAAAGAGAGAGTAACAGAGAGAGAAACAGAAAGAGAGAGAAACAGAAACAGAAAGAGAGATAAACAGAAAGCGAGAGAAACAGATAGAGAGAAACAGATAGAGAGATAAACAGAAAGAGAGAGAAACAGAAACAGAAAGAGAGAAACAGAAACAGAAAGAGAGAAACAGAAACAGAAAGAGAGAGAAACAGAAAGAGAGAGAAACAGAAAGAGAGATAAACAGAAAGAGAGAGAAACAGAAAGAGAGAAACAGAAAGAGAGAAACAGAAACAGAAAGAGAGAAACAGAAACAGAAGAGAGAAACAGAAACAGAAAGAGAGAAACAGAAACAGAAAGAGAGAAACAGAAACAGAAAGAGAGAAACAGAAAGAGAGAAACAGAAAGAGAGAGTAACAGAGAGAGAAACAGAAAGAGAGAAACAGATAGAGAGAGAAACAGAAACAGAAAGAGAGAAACAGAAACAGAGAGAGAAACAGAAAGAGAGAGAAACAGAAAGAGAGAGAAACAGAAAGAGAGAGAAACAGAAAGAGAGAGAAACAGAAACAGAAAGAGAGAAACAGAAAGAGAGAAACAGAAAGAGAGAGAAACAGAAAGAGAGAGAAACAGAAAGAGAGAAACAGAAACAGAAAGAGAGAGAAACAGAAACAAAGAGAGAAACAGAAACAGAAGAGAGAAACAGAAACAGAAAGAGAGAAACAAACAGAAAGAGAGAGAAACAGAAAGAGAGAGAAACAGAAAGAGAGAGAAACAGAAAGAGAGAGAAACAGAAAGAGAGAGAAACAGAAAGAGAGAGAAACAGAAAGAGAGATAAACAGAGAGAGAGATAAACAGAGAGAGAGAGAAACAGAGAGAGAGAAAGAGATAAACAGAGAGAGATAAACAGAAAGAGAGATAAACAGAAAGAGAGATAAACAGAAAGAGAGATAAACAGAAAGAGAGAGAAACAGAGAGAGAGAGAAACAGAAAGAGAGAGAAACAGAAAGAAAGATAAACAGAAAGAAAGAGAAACAGATAGAGAGAGAGAGAGAAAACAGACAGAGAGCGAAACAGAAAACAGATAGAGAGCGAAACAGAAAACAGAAACAGAAAACAGAGAGAGATAAACAGAAAGAGAAACAGAGAGAAAACAGATAGAGAGCGAAACAGATAGAGAGAGAAACAGAAAGAGAGATAAACAGAGAGAGAAACAGAAAGAGAGAGAAACAGATAGAGAGATAAACAGAGAGAAACAGAGAGAGAAACAGAAAGAGAGATAAACAGAGAGAGATAAACAGAGAGAAACAGAAAGAGAGAGAAACAGAAAGAGAGAGAAACAGAAAGAGAGAGAAACAGAAAGAGAGAGAAACAGAAAGAGAGAGAAACAGAAAGAGAGAGAAACAGAGAGAGAAACAGAAAGAGAGAGAAACAGAAAGAGAGAAACAGAAAGAGAGAAACAGAAAGAGAGAAACAGATAGAGAGAGAAACAGAAACAGAAAGAGAGATAAACAGAAAGAGAGAGAAACAGAGAGAGAAACAGAAAGAGAGAAACAGATAGAGAGAAACAGAAAGAGAGAGAAACAGATAGAGAGAGAGAGAGAGAGAGAAACAGAGAGAGAAACAGAAAGAGAGAGAAAGAGAAACAGAGAGAAACAGATAGTGAGAGAAACAGAAAGAGAGAAACAGAGAGAGAAACAGAGAGAGAAACAGAGAGAGAAACAGAGAGAGAGAGTAACAGAGAGAGAAACAGAAAGAGAGAGTAACAGAGAGAGAAACAGAAAGAGAGAGAAACAGAAACAGAAAGAGAGATAAACAGAAAGAGAGAGAAACAGATAGAGAGAAACAGATAGAGATAAACAGATAGAGAGAGAAACAGAAAGAGAGAGAAACAGATAGAGAGAGAAACAGAAAGAGAGAGAAACAGATAGAGAGAGAAACAGAGAGAGAAACAGAAAGAGAGAGAAACAGAAAGAGAGAGAAACAGAAAGAGAGATAAACAGAAAGAGAGATAAACAGAGAGAGAGAGAAACAGAGAGAGAGAGAAACAGAAAGAAAGAGAAACAGAGAGAGAGAGAGAGAAAACAGACAGAGAGCGAAACAGAAAACAGATAGAGAGCGAAACAGAAAACAGAGAGAGCGAAACAGAAAGAGAGAGAAACAGAAAGAGAGAGAAACAGAGAGAAACAGAAAGAGAGAGAAACAGAAAGAGAGAGAAACAGAAAGAGAGAGTAACAGAAAGAGAAACAGAAAGAGAAACAGAAAGAGAGATAAACAGAGAGAAACAGAAAGAGAGAGAAACAGAAAGAGAAACAGATAGTGAGAGAAACAGAAAGAGAAACAGAAAGAAAGAGAAACAGATAGAGAGAGAGAGAAACAGAAAGCAGTGACAGTGGAACAAATGTTTGTAAGGCTTGTTGGTCCTCAATCAAGCTGTGGGCCTAGCCTGGGTGCTTTGTCATCATCTTCCTCAGGGTGTGTGACCCTTGGCCTAGACTGATTTATGGATTTTGTGGTATGCAAAGTGTGTGTGTGTGTGTGTGTGTGTGTGTGTGTGTGTGTGTGTGTGTGTGTGTGTGTGTGTGTGTGTGTGTGTGTGTGTGTGTGTGTGTGTGTGTGTGTTAGGGGTGACTGTCAGGTATGCATGATATATTAGTCATATATCTGTATTGGCAGATAAATGTCAGGTAAGTTTTAAGTCCCAAAGTGTATTTGCCATGTGCACAGGATAGAACAGGTGTAAAACAGTACAGTGACATTCTTACCTTGAGACCTCTTTCCAACAATGATGACAACAAATATATATATGTTGTTGTTGTTGTTGATATTGATATATATATATATATATATATATATAAACTACAATGTGAGGTAAAGACACACGCGAATGCAAGTATATACAGGTCAGTGTCAGTACCTTAATCAATGTGCAGGAGTGGTGTGTTTACACATAAAAAGTGACTGGTAGAAGGATATACATGTAAACATGGCTGAAAAGTGACTGGTAGAAGGAATATATAAATACGTATGGTAATATACTAGTGGTATACTAGTGGCTCTGGATAAGAGCGTCTGCTAAATGACTTAAATGTAAATGTAATGTAAATGTAATATACACTAGCAGTCAGAAGTTTTAGGACACCTACTGATGGGGTTTTCTTTATTTTTTACTATTTTCTACATTGTAGGATAATAGTGAAGACATCAAAACTATGAAATAACACATATGGAATCATGTAATATCCCCCAAAAAGTGTTCTCTTTGCTTATTTGAGCTGTTCTTGCCACAATAGGAAATTGGTCTTTTACCAAATAGGGGTATTTTCTGTATACCATCCCTACCTTGTCACAACACAACTGATTGGCTCCAATGCATTAAGAAAGAAACCAATTCCACAAATTCACTTTGAATTGAAATGCATTCCAAGTGACTACCTCATGAAGCTGGTTGAGAGAAGGCCAAAAGTGTGCAAAGCTGTCATCAAGGCAAAGGGTGGCTATTTGAAGAATATGAAATATAAAATATATTCTGATTTGTTTAACACTTTTTTTGGTTACCACATGATTCCATATGTGCTATTTCATAGTTTTGATGTCTTCACTATTGTTATACAATGTAGAAAATAGTAAAAATAAAGAAAAACCCTTGAATGAGTAGGTGTTTTAAAACTTTAGACCGGTAGTGATACATGTAAACAGGAGTACTAGTGACCAGTAGCAGAATAAATGGATCAATACTATCGGTAATGGAATTGGTAATGGCAATCAATGGACAGCAGCGTAATGGAGTAATTACATCTAATCAATAATCATTTTAGCAGCAGTGTAGGTTGTGTATGAGTGGGTAGATGGGCACAGAGTCAGTGTGGAGAGTCTGTGGCAGTAGTTGTTAGCCATTTAACACTCTTATGGTCGGGGGATTGAAGCTGTTTAGGAGTCTATTTTGGTGTCTATTTGTCTGAGCCTTGATGCACTGGTTGCGCTTGCCGGATGGGAGCATGGAGAACAGTCCATGTCGGGCGGCTAGAGACTTTGGCAATTTCTCGTGCCTTTCTCAGATACCGCCTGGCGTGTATGTCCTGGGTGGCTGGCGGCTCACCCCCAGTGATGCGCTGGGCCGTACTACCACCCTCTATAGGGCCCTCTGGTCGAGGGCGGTGCAGTTGCCATACCAGACAGTGATACAACCAGTCAGGATGCTCTCGGTGGTGCAGCAGGATCTGAGGGTCCGTGCCAAATCATTTCAGCCTCCTGAGGGAGAAAAAGGGGGTTGACGTGCCTTCTTTACGACTGTACCGGTGTGAGAGAACCATGATAAGTCCTCAGTGATGTAGACACTCTTGACCCTCTTCACTGCGGCCCAGTTGATGTGGATGTGGTTGTGGTTGTGGTTGTGCATCCACCCCTATTTCCTGATGTTCACGATCAGCTCCCCACTGGGCACACACTGGTTGAATCAATGTTTTTTTCCCACGTCATTTCAATTAAAATATGTTGAACCAACGTAGAATAGACGTTGAATTGACGTCTGTGCCTTTGTCTTGCTGACGTTGAGTGAGAGGTTGTTGTCCTGGCACCATGCTGCCAGTTCTCTGACCTCCTCCCTGTATGCTGTCTCATCGCTGTTGGTGATCCCACCACCGTCGTGTCGTCAGCAAACTTGATGATGGTGTTGGAGTTGTGCTTAGCCACGCAGTCGTGGGTAAACAGGAAATACAGGAGGGGGCTAAGTACCCACCCCTGGAGGGCCCCTGTGTTGAGGGTCAGCGTGACGGATGTGTTGTTGCCTACCGGCCTGTCAGGAAGTCCAGGATACAGTTGCAGAGGGAGGTATTCAGTCCCAGGGTCCTAAGCTTGGTGACAAGCTTAGAGGGCACTATGGTGCTGAACGCTGAGCTGTAGTCGAGGAACAGCATTCTCACAGGTATTCCTCTTGTCCAGGTGGGAGAGGGCAGTGTGGAGAGCAATTCAGATTGCATTGTCTATGGTTCTGATGGGGCGGTATGCAAATTGGAGTGGGTCTAGCATGTCTGGGATAATGTAGTTGATGTGTGCCATGACCAGCCTTTCAAAGCACTTCATGATTACAGATGTGAGTGCTGCAGGGTGGTAGTCATTTTGGCATGAAGCCTTAACAGTTCTTGGAAACAGGAATGATGGTGGTCAACTTGAGACGTGGGGATATCAGTTATATTGGTATTGTCAAATCATTGTTCGAAATGCACAATATATCTGTCATGTTGGTATTGTCAGATAATACTCAGGTAAGCACAATATATCTGTCATGTTGGTATTGTCAGATAATACTCAGGTAAGCACAATATATCTGTCATGTTGGTATTGTCAGATAATACTCAGGTAAGCACAATATATTCGTCATCTTCGTATTGGCAGATGATTGTCAGGTATGTACAATATACTAGTCATATCAGCAGATGTGTAAAAATATCTATGCTATAATTAACGGTCCAGATTTCCATATTGGTGCAATTTCTTCTATAGTATGCGTATGCGTGTGTGTGTGTGTGTGTGTGTGTGTGTGTGTGTGTGTGTGTGTGTGTGTGTGTGTGTGTGTGTGTGTGTGTGTGTGTGTGTGTGTGTGTGTGTGTGTGTGTGTGTGTGTGTGTGTGAGTGAGTGAGTGAGTGTGAGTGTGTGAGTGTGTGTGAGTGAGTGAGTGAGTGAGTGAGTGAGTGACTGGACGGTGACAGGACACACTCACCACTCCCTCCATGTCTGTCATTTCGGGTGGGGCCAGCATGGACTGCACCATGAACTTGTGTTTGCTTTTCTCGTTGGGGTCGTAGTCGAAAGGCTGCAGCATCACTGGGAGAAGGGCACAGCAGAAAGAAACATAAATATACATACAGAATTGTGTTCCTTAGGCACAAAACTGAAGAAACCTGAAAGAGGAGGGGCCTGCCTGGACCTGTCCATTAAGAAACCCTGATTTTCGTTTTGCATTTCAAAATGTTTTGCTATTGTTTGCCCTAGGTCTATGAGCTTTGGGACAGCAGAGCGTCTCTATAGCGGAGTGGTGCTTATATATGATCCCTTACCAGACAATAGCAAAGTTGTCTGGTGGGTGAAAAGAATATGACTGTTGAAAATGTGGATGTTCAAAGTCAATGAGCGTTATAGGGATAGTGCGAGATTTTGTTAATTGGATGTCTCTGCGTGCAGTTTGATTGAAGTTGCTAACTTGCGTTAGCGTAATGGCTGGTAGTCCATGGGATCAGACTTCCACAAACTCCCATTCATTGCGCTAACGCTAGTTAGCAATCACTCACGAAACTACCTTCAACTTCAATAAAATGCATGCTTTTGTCAGCACATTCTCCTAATTCTGTGTTTCAGTTGAAGTACTCTGATTTTAAGGAGATTTATTAACAAGTATTCAAACGATAAACGATGTGGTACCCTATTCCTGTTATAGGGCATAAAGGCTCTGGTCAAAAGTAGTGCACTATAATAAAGGGAATGGGGTGCCATTTGGGGATGTGATATATTCATGTTACCATGACTGCAAAACATTGACGGATCTACATAACTCATCACTGATGGCAATTTTTCGAACAGCTTCAATGTTTTTCACTTTAACATTACAAATTGCCCTAATAAAAAACAGGTGTGTCTGAAAATGATTTTACCCATCGTCTCTTCACATCATCCAATCAAGTGTTATTTGATGTCATTCCAATGACCAAAAGGTATTTTCAAGCTGTTCAAATGATTTACAATGATCACTTTCTTATGTTGGCGTCTCCACTGCTCTGGCAGGGAATAAAATGGGTATTGATGGGTAATCTTTTTCCTCATATTCATTACTGTTTTAAGAGGAGCGCGTTTGGACTCAAAGGGGCTGCGCGTTTAACATCAATACCGACTGTGGGAGTGATTTTGGGGGAGCTATGGCTAACTTTCATTCAAAACAAATGACCTCTTCATTTCAAAGCCAGTGCTAGCGCTCTCAGATGTGGCGAACTAGGACGGCTCTCGTATATGGCACATGCCAATTCTCTCCGGAGTACAAAAAACTTCACAAGTGTTCTTGTATGCCATTACGGCAATCAAGCAAGTTCAATATTGCAAACCAAAAACAGACGGCTGAAACAGATTGACATCCTGTTGCAGTCAGACCCAATTTGCGCAGCCATCCACCCTGGGTCCAAAGGGAAGGAAAACATGTACGTTCTTGGAGGGTCATTAAATAACCTAAAATAAGCCCCAAATTTGTCAAAAAATATTTTTCAAAACTCACACGCTTTGAATGACATAACTAAACCAGTCCTGACAGCTCCTTTTTATCCTGTGATATATTATGGACACCTTCATATGGGGGATAACGTTCCTAATATTCAGAGAAGTTAATTGTAGTAAAACAGAAAATTATTTGCTTGTTTTTCCTTACTGGTTGTTGATTAAATAGAGCTATTAGAAGAGGGAGAGTTGGGAGTGCTTAAATGATTGGGTCCATGGGGACTAAACTATGGAATTATTATCCATATCAACCTAAGTCTGCTAGTGGATCCATTCACAAAGGAAAGACAGAGGGAGGCCATGACTACTGCTAAATACCACAAGCTACAACTGAGAGAACAAGGGCCCCAAGCACTCTGAAAGCTATAGTGAGAGACTGAGAGAACAAGGGCCCCAAGCACTCTGAAAGCTATAGTGAGAGACTGAGAGAACAAGGGCCCCAAGCACTCTGAAAGCTATAGTGAGAGACTGAGAGAACAAGGGCCCCAAGCACTCTGAAAGCTATAGTGAGAGACTGAGAGAACAAGGGCCCCAAGCACTCTGAAAGCTATAGTGAGAGACTGAGAGAACAAGGGCCCCAAGCACTCTGAAAGCTATAGTGAGAGACTGAGAGAACAAGGGCCCCAAGCACTCTGAAAGCTATAGTGATTGACAGAGAAAAAGGGCCCCAAGCACTCTGAAAGCTATAGTGATAGGATTGTATGGTTAGACCTATAGGCTACTTCCAGCATTCCAGCAGAGATTAGTATATACAGTGGGGCAAAAAAGTATTTAGTCAGCCACCAATTGTGCAAGTTCTCCCACTTAAAAAGATGAGAGGCCTGTAATTTTCATCATAGGTACACTTCAACTATGACAGACAAAATGAGGGAAAAAAAATCCAGAAAATCACATTTTGCCCCACTGTATAGCACTTTTGCCCCTGAAAGTGCCCTTAAACTAAAAAGGGGTCCCCTAAGTGGAAGAAGTCTTGTGCATAAATTATATTGTTAGCTTAGCTAAGGATTGTGTGCTTTCAAGAGTTAAGAAATTGATTGAATTACCATTTGTACTGTATAGCAATAATTCATATGCAGTTCAAGAATAAATATCCAAAACTCTGTAATGTTCCTTAGTGGTTTCTTGAGACACACCATCTCAATGAACCCCTGGTGAGCATTAGAGTTGTGGATATTTCTTCCTTCAAGTAATTTCCCATCCAAATGGAGTGAGATGATTCATGAAGCAACATCATCACTCTAGATACTGATCTACATCTTGATCGGGAGATTGGATCTCTCACAACAATAATGTGGACCAATAATGTGGACCAATAATGTGTCCTGAGGAAAAAGATGGCAAAACATTGGCCAGCCAAAAAGAAAGGAATTGCCTAAGCTTTTTCTATAGAATGTTGAAATGACTTGAGGGCTTAAAACTCCTTCAATTTGTTGACACAAGGCCCCTCTCGGTGCTTTCGAGAGCTCTATAGTTTCTAGGGCTGGGAATTGCCAGGGACCTCACGATACGATATTAGCACGATACGATATGTATTGCGATTCTCACGATTCTATGTGTATTGCGATTCGATACTGCGATTGTATTGCGATTTGATGTTACAAACATATTGCTCACTATGTGTCTGTTGCAGAGGGGCACGAGAGAGACATGAGAAAACAAAAAATTAGTTGGGAAATAAAAAGGGCTGAAACCATGTTACAATATGTAACTGTATCGATCCCCCAATCACTAATATTTTATCATAAAACAGCAGCACAATACCAATCAAGTTGAGCATCTCTGTGGTGTGCGTTTAACATATAACGTTTTGTGGGGGTTAACCTAAGCTTTAAAAGCACAGTGTGTGTCTCCAACTGAGCCTGCAAATGACACATTAGGGATTTTAGATATACTTTGGCAAAGTATTCCCTTTCGGTCTAGGCAAAGTGAATTTCCACATTGCCTTTTGTGCTAATCTGTTTACAATTAGAGAGAAAATCTTCTGTTGGAGGAGAAGGGCTGTGGCTGTCTGAACCCGGGGTTCTTTGTCGCCCACTACAGATTCCCTTGGTGACTCGAAGTGTGGCCTGAAACTGAATCCAGCCAGTGAAAATGGAGCTGGTGGCAGCAAATAGCCACGTTAGTGGACTCAGGAAACACTAGCCAGGTCCTGTCTCCCTCAAAGAGCAGTCCCGGGGTGAGAACACAGCTGTTGGTCCAAGGGGGGCAGAGAGAGAACCCCATTTCAAGCCAACAGAAAGCATACGGTCTGCATACTATTCTGCAGAACTGCCTGGACTTCTCAACTGATTTGACAAAATACTACTTTACATAAATACCTCATGTACACATTATTTCTCCAATGATTTGATTCTAAGAGGTGCAGGGATGTCACAATTTTGGTCTGAAAATGGGTTATATTGCCTCGCTGTCACAATCTGTCCAAAAGCATTTCTCTATCTGTCGTTTTCCTATGCTCTCCTACTGTCTAGCTGTTTATTTATTTTTTAACCTTTACTTAACTAGGCAAGTCAGTTAAGAACAAACTCTTATTTTCAATGACGTCCTAGGAACAGTGGGTTAACTGCCTGTTATTAGTGGGCTTGATGTGGTGAAGAGAATGTATATTACTGCAGGGGTTGCCATTAAGCTCTTAAAGGCACTTGCCCATCAGGCAAGTCCAGTTAATGTTTTACTTTCCCAAAGGTCATGGCCACTTGCCCCAAAAATGTAAATGGTCTGTTACATGGACAATGGTTAAAATGGCAAGTACCTTTCATTTTAATATTGTTTGAATGCGCCAGCACACTTATGACAACATTCAAACCCAATTTTTTGAATAACTTGCATGCAATTCTGTAAGGAAGTTCCATTACTTAGACAGACTTTTGTTGAAAAGGGTTACACAGTACCAGTCAAAAGTTTGGACACACCTACTCATTCAAGGGTTTTTCTGTATTTTACTATTTTCTACATTGTAGAATAATAGTGAAGACATCAAAAATAGATGAAAATAACACATTGAATCATGTAGTAACCAAACAAATTGTTAAACAAATCAAAATATATTTATAATTGAGATTCTTCAAAGTAGCCACCCTTTGCTTTGATGACAGCTTTGCACACTCTTTGCATTCTCTCAACCAGCCTCATGAGGTAGTCACCTGGTATGCATTTCAATTAACATGTGTGCCTTGTTTCTTTCCTTCTTAATGCATTTGAGACAATCAGTTGTGTTGTGACAAGGTAGGGGTGGTATACAGAATATGGCCCTATTTGGTAAAAGATCAAGTCCATATTATGGCAAGAACAGCTCAAATAAGCAAAGAAACGACAGTCCTTCATTACTTTAAGACATGAAGGTCAGTCAGTCTGAAAAATGTCAAGAACTTTGAAGGTTTCTTCAAGTGCAGCCACAAAAACCATCAAGCGCTGTGATAAAACTGGCTCTCATGAGGACCGCCACGGGAAAGGAAGACCCCCAGAGTTACCTCTGCTGCAGAGGAGAAGTTCATTAGTTACCAGCATCAGAAATTGCAGCCCAAATAAATGCTTCAAAGAGTTCAAGTAACAGACACATCTCAACATCAACTGTTCAGGAGACTGTGTGAATCAGGCCTTCATGGTCGAATTGCCACAAAGAAACCACTACCTTTACTTTAATATCCCCCTTTCCCAATCCCTTGCTAAAGGACACCATCCTGTAGCACAAACTCCAAAAGGTTCTGGGACACTAAAGTCCATGGAGAATAAGAGCACCTCCTCCCACCTGCCCACTGCACTGAGGCTAGGAAACACTGTCACATCTACGATAATCGAGAATTTTAATAAGCATTTTTCTATGGATGGCCATGCCCTACCTGGTCAACAGCTCTGCACCCCCCCCCCCCCCACAGCAACTTGCCCAAGCTTCCCCCATTTCTCCTTCACCCAAATCCAGATAGCTGATGTTCTGAAAGAGCTGCAAAATCTGGACCCCTACAAATCAGCTGGGCTAGACAATCTGGACCCTCTCGTTCTAAAATTATCCGCCACAATTGTTGCAACCCCTATTACTAGCCTGTTCAAACTCTCTTTCGTATCGTCTGAGATCCCTAAAGATTGGAAAGCTGCCGCAGTCATCCCACTCATCAATGGGGGAGACACTCCAGACGCAAACTGTTACAGACCTATATCTATCCTACCCTGCCTTTCTAAAGTCTTTGAAAGCCAAGTTAACAAACAGATCCCTGACCATTTTGAATCCCACCATACCTTCTCCACTATGCAATCTGGTTTCCGAGCTGGTCATGGGTGTACCTCAGGCACGCTCAAGGTCCTAAACGATATCATAACTACCATCGATAAAAGACAATACTGTGCAGCCGTCTTCATCAACCTGGCCAAGGCTTTCGACTCTGTCAATCACCCCATTCTTATCAGCAGACTCAACAGCCTTGGTATCTCACAAATGACTGCCTCAACTGGTTCACCAACTACTTCTCAGAGTTCAGTGTGGCAAATTGGAGGGCCTGTTGTCCGGACCTGTGGCAGTCTTTGGGGGTGCCACAGGGTTCAATTTTCGGTCCGACTCCTTTCTCTGTATACATTAATGATGTCGCTCTTGCTGCTGGTGATTCTATAATCCACCTCTACGCAGACGATACAATTCTGTATAATTCTGGCCCTTCTTTGGACACTGTTAACTTGCTCCTACCTGACACGCAGGCGTCCCATCTAGACATCTGGAAATGCAAATGCGCTACGCTAAATGCTAATAGCACTCGTTAAAACTCAAACGTTCATTAAAATACACATGCACGGTATTGAATTAAAGCTACACTCGTTGTGAATCCAGGCAACAAGTCAGATTTGTATAATGCTTTTCGGCAAAAGCATGAGAAGCTATTATCTGATAGCATGTAACACCCCAAAAGACCCGAAGGGGACGTAAACAAAATAATTAGCATAGTCGGCGCTACACAAAACGCACAAATAAAATATAAAACATTCATTACCTTTGACCATCTTCTTTGTTGGCACTCCTAGATGTCCCATAAACATCACTATTGAGTCTTTTTTTTGATTAAATCGGTCCATATATAGCCTAGATATCGATCTACGAAGACTGTGTGATCAACGAAAAAAATAGCGTTTTATAATGTAACGTCATTTGTTTAATTAAAAAAGTCAACGATAAACTTTCACAAAACACTTCAAAATACTTTTGTAATGCAACTTTAGGTATTAGTAAATGTTAATAAGCGATCAAATTGATCACGAGGCGATGTATATTCTATAGCTGTACGTCTGGAAATAATGTCCGGGTAAATCTCAACCAAAATATCCGGTCAGAGACCGGAAGAACTGCGCTGTCTTGTGTCTGTTTGACCAAGAAACAAATCGTAGGCAAATGACAAGACTGTTGACACCGTGTGGAAGCTGTAGGTATTGCAACCTCGGCCCCATTTAATGTGGTTCACGTTTAACAATTGGTTGAAGTGGCGCATGGATATATTTTCCCATTTTCAGTGATCAGATTTTCCTGCACTTTTCGATGAAACGCACGTTCTGTTATAGTCAAAGCCGTGATTTAACCAGTTTTATAAACGTCTTAGTGTTTTCTATCCACACATACTAATCACATGCATATACTATATTCCTGGCATGAGTAGCAGGGCGCTGAAATGTTGCGCGATTTTTAAGAGAATGTTGGAAAAGTAGGGGGTAGGAGTAACAGGTTATTAACAAACCTCCAAACGAGCTTCTTCTGTGGCCGCCAACTGCTCTTAAATGCAATTAAAACTAAATGCATGCTCTTCAACCGAACGCTGCCCGCACCAGCCCGCCTAGCATCACTACTCTGGACGGTTCTTACTTAGAATATGTGGGCAACTACAAATACCTAAGTGTCTGGCTAGACTGTAAACTCTCCTTCCAGACTCACATTAAGCATCTCCAATCCGAAATTAATTCTCGGCTTCCTATTTCGCAACAAAGCATCATTCACTCATGCTGTCAAACATACCCCCGTAAAACTGACCATCCTACCGATCCTTGACTTCGGCGATGTCATTTACAAAATAGCCTCCAACACTCTACTCAGCAAATTGGATGTAGTCTATCCCAGTGCCATCCGTTTTGTCACCAAAGCCCCATTTCCTACCCACCACTGCGACCTGTATGCTCTCAATTAATAATTCATGTTCGTTGCCAAACCCACTGGCTCCAGGTCATCTATAAATCTTTGCTAGGTAAAGCTCCGCCTTATCTCAGCTCACTGGTCACCATAGCAGCACCCACCCGTAGCACACGCTCCAGCAGGTATATGTCATAGGTCATCCACTGAGCCAACTCCTCCTTTGGCTGCCTTTCCTGCCGATGACTGGAACAAATGGCAAAAACCACTAAAGCTGGAGTCTTATATGTCCCTCACTAAATTTTAGCATCAGCTGTCAGAGCAGCTTACCAATCATTGCACCTGTACACAGCCCATCTGTAAATAGCCCACCCAACTATCTCATCCCCATATTGTTATTTCTTTGCTCCTTTGCACCCCAGTATCTCCACTTGCACATTCATCTTCGGCACATCTATCAGACGAGTGTTTAATTGCTAAACTGTAAATATTTTGCCACTATGGCCTATTTATTGCCTTACCTCCCTGATCTTACTACATTTGCACACACTGTATATAGATTTTTCTATTGTGTTATTGAATGTATGTTTGTTTATCCCATGTGTAACTGTGTTGTGTCCCACTGCTTTGCTTCATCTTGGCCAGGTGCAGTTGTAAATGAGAACTTGTTCTCAACTGACCTACCTGGTTAAATAAAAGTGAAATAAATAAACATTTAAAAAAGATATTGCTCGTGTTTCTTGGCCCAAGCAATGTACATTAGACTGGTGGAAATCTGTCCTTTGGTCTGATGAGTCCAAATTTGAGATTTTTGGTTCCAACCGCTGTGTCTTTGTGAGACGCAGAGTAGGTGAATGGATGATCTCTGCATGTGTAGTTCCCACCGTGAAGCATGGAGGAGGTGTGATGGTGCTTTGCTAGTGAAACTGTCTGTGATTTATTTAGAATTAAAAGGCACACATAACCAGCATGGCTACCACATCATTCTGCAGCGATACGCCATCCCATCTGGTTTGGGACTTTCATTTGTTTTTCAACAATCTCCAGCCAACAATCTCCAGGCTGTGTAATGGCTATTTGACCAAGAAGGAGAGTGAAGAAGTGCTACATCAGATGACCTGACCTCCACAATCACCCGACCTCAACCCAATTGAGATGGTTTGGGATGAGTTGGACCGCAGAGTGAAGGAGAAGCAGCCAACAAGTGCTCAGTATATGTGGGAATTACTCTGTCAAGACTGTTGGAAAAGCTATCCAGGTGAAGCTGGTTGAGAGAATGCCAAGAGTGTTCAAAGATGTCATCAGCGCAAGGGTAGCTACTTGCGTTTATATTTTTGTTCAGTGTATATGATGGTGAGTATAGACAGTATATGACTAGAAAAGGTTTGTACAGCAGTAGTTATATAGGATTATGCGGGACTTGAATACAGTCGTGGCCAAAGGTTTTGAGAATGACACAAATATTAATTTGCACAAAGTCTGCTGCCTCAGTGTCTTTAGATACTTTTGTCAGATGTTACTATGGAATACTGAAGTATAATTACAAGCATTTCATATGTGTCAAAGGATTTTATTGACAATTGCATGAAGTTGATGCAAAGAGTCAATATTTGCCGTGTTAACCCTTCTTTTTCAGGACCTCTGCAATCCACCCTGGCATGCTGTCAACTTCTGGGCCTCATCCTGACTGATGGCATTCCATTCTTGCATAATCAATGCTTGGAGTTTGTCAGAAATTGTGGGTTTTTGTTTGTCCACCCGCCTCTTGAGGATTGACCACAAGTTCTCAACGGGATTAAGGTCTGGGGAGTTTCCTGGCCCAAAATATCGATGTTTTGTTCCCCGAGCCACTTAGTTATCATTTTTCATCTTATGGCAAGGTGCTCCATCATGCTGGAAAAGGTGAGAGAGCCCACTCACTTGGTTGAGAAGCAACCCCACACATGAATGGTCTCAGGATGCTTTACTGTTGGCATGACACAGGACTGATGGTAGCGCTCACCTTTCTTCTCCGGACAAGCTTTTTTCCGGATGCCCCAAACAATCAGAACATAACATAACATAACATTCTGGAGTATATGCAAATTGCCATCATATAAACGGAGGCAGCAGACTTTGAAAATTTATATTTTTGTCATTCTCAAAACATTTGGCCTTGACTATACATATGAAGTGTGTAAAACTATATGAACATTCGGAAAGTATTCAGACCCCTGGACTTTTTCCATATTTTGTTACATTACAGCCTTATTCTAAAATGGACTATATAGTTTATTTTCATCATCAATCTACACATAATACCCCATAATGACAAAGCAAAAACAGATTTTTTAAATGTTTTGCAAAAAAAAGTAAATAAAGTGGAATATCACATTTACATAAGTATTCAGACCCTTTACACGGAACCCAAACCGGCTGCACACTTGCGCCATCTGTGTGCTATCGTGCATACATTTATTTTGTCCCCCTACACCAAACGCGATCACGCAGGTTAAAATATCAAAACAAACTCTGAACCAATGACATTAATTTGGGGACAGGTCGTAAAGCATTAAATATGTAATGCTATTTAGCTTGTTAGCTTTCACTTTCTAGCTAATTTGTACTATTTAGCTAGCTTGCTGTGGCTAGCTAATTAGTCCTGGGATATAAACATTGAGTTGTTATTTTACCTGAAATGCACAAGGTCCTCTACACTGACAATTAATCCATGCATAAAATGGCCAACCGAATCGTTTCAAGTCATCTCTCCTCTTCCAGGCTTTTTAATCTTTGAACTTCTATGGTGATTGGCATCTACACTTTCATAGTATTACCACGACAACCGGCAAAACATTTCATCTTTCCATCACCAACATTGGTATAACCTATGAGGAGATGGCGCGTGGGTACCTGCTTCTATAAACCAATGAGGAGATGGGAGAAGCAGGACTTGCAACGCGATCTGCGTCAGAAATACAAAGGAGTTCTATTTTAGCCCTTGGCAACGCAGATGCTCGTTGGCGCGCGCGAGCAGTGTGGGTGCAATAATTTAATTACATGGATTTCTCTATATTTATTTTGAGTCACACACGTGATGTGTCTGGTCAGCATGTTACTCAGTACTTTGTTGAAGCAGCGATTATAGCCTCAAGTCTTCTTGGGTATGACGCTACAAGCTTGGCATGCCTGTATTTGGGGAACTTCTCCCATTCTCCTCTGCAGATCTTCTCAAGCTCGGTCAGGTTGGATGGGGAGCGTTGCTGCATAGCTATTTTCAGGTCTCTCCAGAGATGTTTGATCAGGTTCAAGTCTGGGCTCTGGCTGGGGCACTCAAGGACATTCAGAAACTTGTCCCGAAGCCACTCCTGCATTGTCTTGACTGTGTACTTAGGATCGTTGTCCTGTTGGAAGGTGAACCTTCACCCCAGTCTGATGTCTTGAGGGCTCTGGAGCAGGTTTTCAACAAGGATCTCTCTGTACTTTGCTCCGTTCATCTTTCCCTTGATCCTGACTAGTCTCCCAGTCCCTGCCACTGAAAAACATTCCCACAGCATGATGCTGCCACCACCCTGCTTCACTGTAGGGACGGTGCCCTGTTTCTTCCAGATGTGACGCTTGGCATTCAGGCCAAAGAGTTCAATCTTGGTTTCATCAGACCAAAGAATCCTGTTTCTCATGGTCAGTCCTTTAGGTGCCTTTTGGCAGCGGGCTGTCATGTGCGTTTTACTGAGCAGTGGCTTCCGTCTGGCCACTCTACCATTAAGGCCCGATTGATGGAGTGCTGCAGAGGTGGTTGTCCTCCTGGAAGGTTCTCTCCACAGAGGAATGCTGGAGCTGTCAGAGTGACCACCTGGTTCTTGGTCAAGTCCCTTCTTCCCCAATTGCTCAGTTTTACTGGGCGGGGAGCTTTAGGAAGAGTCTTGGTGGATCCAAACTTCTTCCATTTAAGAATGATGAAGGCCACTGTGTTCGTCGGGACCTTCAATGCTGCTGAAATGTTTTGTTACCCTTACCCAGATCTGTGCCTCGACACAATCCTGTCTTGGAGCTCTACGGACAATTCCTTCGACCTCATGGTTTTTGCTCTGACATGCACTTTCAACTGTGGAACCTTATATAGACAAGTGTGTGCCTTTTCAAATCATGTGCAATCAATTGAATTTACCACATGTGGAGTCCAATCAAATTGTAGAAATATCTCAAGGATGATAAATGGAAACAGCTACATTTCAAGTCTCATCGCAAAGGGTCTGAATACTTATATAAATAAGGTATCAGTTTAATTTTTTAAAATACATTTGCAAAACCTGTTTTCACTTTGTCATTATGGGGTATGGTGTGTAGATTGAGGAAAATGTTTTATTTAATACATTTTAGAATAAGGCTGTAACGTAACAAAATGTGGAAAGAGGGGAATGAATAGATTCCAAATACACTGTAAACATTATTAAAGTGACCAGTGCTCATGGGGCAGCAGTCTCTAAGGTGCATA
The DNA here is from genome assembly GCF_021184085.1 of Oncorhynchus gorbuscha. Lineage (NCBI taxonomy): Eukaryota > Metazoa > Chordata > Actinopteri > Salmoniformes > Salmonidae > Oncorhynchus > Oncorhynchus gorbuscha. Next base: position 12,907,572 of record NC_060175.1, on the reverse strand, counting down.
TTTGTTTCCTTACATTGAAAACAGTCTACGGAGAAGGAGAGACTGCAATCCACACTCAATTCCTTCAACAAGGATTTCTGAAAAACCTGGGAACGTTGGGAAAGTTTCTGGAATTTTGCGATGAGATACACAATATGATACTTAGGCCTACCTGAGACGTTGATTGAGGTGCCGGCGTCGAGGACGCCGCTGTTTGGCCGGACGCAGTAACGGCGCGGGGCTGTCGTCTTGACTTTGAAGCACACATTCCTGTCTGTAGGGTTGGCGAGCTTTAGGGTGGTGTTGACCACATCCGAGAAGGGACCTGTAGAGGGAGAACAAGGTCCCAAAAAGGAAAAGGGTTAGAGAAGCTGGAGCCTCCATCTTTTTATTATTATTATTATTTTTTAATCAAACCTAAATATATACTGGGATTTAGACTGACAATAGGCGACTTCACAGACAACAGGCTTTACAGACGTGGGCCTAAAAGGGACAATCTGCAGTTGCTACACAAATGTTTGGACTTAAATTAATGATGTACCCATTGATTCTTGAAGAAAATAACATATTAATTAATGCCTCATGAGCATAGATACACTGTCATCAGAACCCAAAATATAAGCTGTTTACCAGAGGAAGGGATGGACTTTGTTATTGTTTCAATTGCCGATTGGCCCTTTAAAAAAGGTAGATTCAATAATGACATCATTGTACACAGTTGGGCAACTTCCTGATTAAAGAAATGAACAACAACACAATACAAATCTGGATTTGCCCAAAGGGGTCATGATTCACATCTACTTGCTTTGAGACAATGAGAGACGGACAAATCAGCTAGTCTACTTTTAAAACCTATGCTGAAGACCGCCAGGCAGGTTACAGACACCTGGGATTCCAATCACCAGACTTTCACATTCCATACCCCCTGGGGTTCCAATCACAAGGCTATCACATTCCATATCACCTGGGATTCCAATCACCAGACTATCACATTCCATACCCCCTGGGGTTCCAATCACCAGACTTTCACATTCCATATCACCTGGGGTTCCAATCACAAGGCTATCACATTCTATATCACCTGGGGTTCCAATCACAAGGCTATCACATTCTATATCACCTGGGGTTCCAATCACAAGGCTATCACATTCTATATCACCTGGGGTTCCAATCACAAGGCTATCACATTCCATATCACCTGGGGTTCCAATCACAAGGCTATCACATTCCATATCACCTGGGGTTCCAATCACAAGGCTATCACATTCCATATCACCTGGGGTTCCAATCACAAGGCTATCACATTCCATATCACCTGGGGTTCCAATCACAAGGCTATCACATTCCATATCACCTGGGGTTCCAATCACAAGGCTATCACATTCCATATCACCTGGGGTTCCAATCACAAGGCTATCACATTCCATATCACCTGGGGTTCCAATCACAAGGCTATCACATTCCATATCACCTGGGGTTCCAATCACAAGGCTATCACATTCTATATCACCTGGGGTTCCAATCACAAGGCTATCACATTCTATATCACCTGGGGTTCCAATCACAAGGCTATCACATTCCATATCACCTGGGGTTCCAATCACAAGGCTATCACATTCCATATCACCTGGGGTTCCAATCACAAGGCTATCACATTCCATATCACCTGGGGTTCCAATCACAAGGCTATCACATTCCATATCACCTGGGGTTCCAATCACAAGGCTATCACATTCCATATCACCTGGGGTTCCAATCACAAGGCTATCACATTCTATATCACCTGGGGTTCCAATCACAAGGCTATCACATTCTATATCACCTGGGGTTCCAATCACAAGGCTATCACATTCCATAACACTGGGATTGATGGTCGGTAACGCTGACAGAAAGAGAGTGTACAAAATTGCCACAAGCAGACAGACTAATGCATGTGAAAGCTGAGAAAACATGCTGAGCTAATCAAATGAAGTTACTGAATCAGCACATCAAAAGGCATGTGCGGAGGTCTGTCATGTGCCGGATCGCCATTTCAGAATGAGGAAATGATTTGAAGAAATAGAGGGAAGTTACAATACAAAAATCAGGCTTAAGGCGATGCACATTAAGTAACATAGAGGAACACATCCTAAGGACAACAAGTCTGAATACTAATCCAAGGTTTAGGAGGCCTACTTTTGAGCTATGCTTTTGAGTGGGGACATCTATGAACTGTATTAGTTAATGACCCACATGCAGACGTGTAGGCCTATTCACTGAAAGGGCAGTAAGGCCTAATTGATACCGTCAAATTATCATCTGGAGCAAGGCTTCATCCACATGCGTTTGAGGTGTATGGACGTTGACACATTAGGTCAGATGCCAACACCAAAATAGAACCCCAGACTTGGTTATAGCCTGAACCAAAACACAGTTGCCTCTACTAACCTCAGTCTGGGGTCGTTCCATCTGATTTAAATCCCTTTGACTGCACCCTTTTTGATGTGAATGAAACCTTCCATACATGTTTTTCCCATGGTAGAAGTGGTTAGAAAGGGACTTTTTGGACATGAATGCCAAAACACTCAAAGGTTCTCAAAGTTGACCCATTTTGCATACCCCACCATGTTGTCATCACTGAAAGAGACAAACGGTTGAATTTGATATAATTGTATAGGTTACAAACAGGGTTGTCAAACTATTCTGTGATTTCTTGAAAAAAAATAATAATAAAAAGTCATTTTTTAACCTTTAATGTTAATGATCTAAAAAGGCGTAAACTTAGATTTTTCTAATTTTCACAAATGTTGTACTGTAGCTTAGACTCTTTCATATCATCTTAGGTGTTTGTGTTTTTTATTTTATTTTATTTCACCTTTATTTAACCAGGTAGGCTAGTTGAGAACAAGTTCTCATTTGCAAACCTGGCCAAGATAAAGCATAGCAGTGTGAACAGAACACAGAGTTACAGCCATCGGTTGAGACACAGCATTCTCCTGAATACAGGGTGGCTGTCATTTCAATCATATAGAATTCATAGAATGGGCCTATCCTTTCAGACCACTGCAATTTAGCTGGTACACCATTGACATATATACATTTAATTGAAACTTTAACTTACAATTACTACCAGAAACATGGCCGTCGGTCCATCCACGGTCGAATGTCAAATTGAATGGGAATATCTATTCCATTATCTATATTTTTGTTTCCATAGGGTTCTTATGGAGGATTAACAGTCTAATTTATAACAATGGATAATCCCACTTAAATCAATATTCTCTGATGTGTGGATCTCCAACCATCTTTGTGGTACCATTTGAAAGTTTAAACAAATATTTTACTCACATACTTACATGACACCCACCCTGTATTCAAGAGTATGCTGTGTCTCAATCGATGGCAGGCACAACACAAACACCTCAAATGATGTAACAACAGACGACGCTACAACACATATAAAGATGACAGGTTTTATTTAGTTTTTTTGCGAGTTCCAGTGGGTAGAGCGTTGGACTAGTAACCGGAAGGTTGCGAGTTCAAACCCCCGAGCTGACAAGGTACAAACCGGTCGTTCTGCCCCTGAACAGGCAGTTAACCCACTGTTCCTAGGCCGTCATTGAAAATAAGAATTTGTTCTTAACTGACTTGCCTGGTTAAATAAAGGTTAAAAAATGGTTTTATTGGTTTTATTAAAAGGTCCATTGCTATCTCAATATCAAATCATTTCTGGGTAACAATTGAGTACCTTACTGTGATTGTTTTTAATTAAAATGGTCAAAAAAAAGAAACAAATAGCTTCTCAGCAAATAGCAATTTGGGAGTGGTCAGGGGAAAACTGAAAACTAGCTGTTATTAGTCATTTTGAATAAGTAGAGCAGCTGATGCAATTAAGGCCATGGCTAATTTAGAAATATAATAATATAATAATAACATGTCATTTAGAAGATGAGATGAAAGCATATATCGTTGGGCCCTATATCCAGGTGCAGTTCCCTTAATTGCTCGGTTGTAGTGAATCAAGTCTTTGTTAAACATTTTTTATTTTAAAACACCAGAGTGGGCTTAATATGAGGGCAGGTTTTCTTTTACTTCTAAGAAAGGATTGGCTACCAGTATTACTGTCACTAATGGCTCTCGTTCTACAGATCTATAAAAACAAAGTGGCCTTTAAACTGACAGCCTAGATTAAACATATAGTTTAGCCTACTAGGTTCAGCTCACAAAACATCTAAGAGGAGAAGGCATAGACCTTCTTAGAGCAGCGTTTCCCAAACTCGGTCCTCAGTGACACTACACAGCTGATTCAAATGATCAAAGCTTGATGATTCGTTTATTGTTTGAATCTGCTGTGTAGTACTAGTGCAAAAACCAAAATGTGCACCACTTTTAAGTTTAAGAAACCCTGTTCTAGATGAACTGGAAATAAATTACTTCAGTGCCACAGGGACAATAATTTGGTATGTTTAACCTATTAGGCCTATCAATAAGAAAAGAAGCCTAAACGTAAACAACAGCCTGGGCCTAGTAGACCTATCTAAAGGAAAGCAGGGTTTGGAGGAAATAGGAAACTATTGGTTGGGGGAGGAGAATTGGGAAGGACGTAGCTGGCTGTGAGGGTCAACCAACCAGGTGTGGTGCAAATATATTTGTATGATTTTTTAAAATGTATATATATATATATATATATTATTTTTTTTTAAACTTTAAACCCTTTTTCTCCCAAATTTCGTGATTCCCAAATTGGTAGTTACAGTCTTGTCCCATCGCTGCAACTCCCGTACAGACTCGGGTGAGGCGAAGGTTGAGAGCGTCCTCTGAAACAGGACCCCGCCTAGCCGCACTGCTTCTTGAAACACTGCTCGCATAACCTGGAAGTCAGCTGCATCAATGTGTCAGAGGAAATAATGTACTGCAGACGCCCAGACCCACCACAAGGTGTCGCTTGAGCACGATGGGACTTCCTGGCCAGCCAAACCCTCCCCTAACCTGGACGATACTGGACCAATTGTGTGCCACCTCATGGATCTCCTGGTCACGGCCAGCTGTGACACAGCCTGGGATCGAACCCGGGTCTGTAGTGACGCCTCAAGCACTGCGTGCTTAGACTGCAGCGCCACTCGGGAGGGCCGTAGGCCTATATTTTTACAGGTTTATTTCATTTGGTCAAAACTGTGTGGAATACCTTGAATCACTGAGGGCTCCAATTACCTTCAATTTGCTTCTAATAATCTCTAATTGTCTAGTCAAGGTAGGCTAATGGCTGTCCTTGAAGAACAAGTAGACATGAGGCACCAGGGGAATGGAAGGAACACTACTTGCCTCAAGTCCCTGCAACCAACCATGGCCTGGTTTCCCAAAAGCATTCATCATTAGAAATCATTGTTAAATCTCCAAGCGGTTTCCCAAAAACCATTGTTACTGAAGTTGCACTTGAAAGCGCTCGTTATTTACCAACTGCCTCAGACCACTCATAGAACAGCTAAGATGCTTGTTTGCCCTTCCACATCACTTTATTCATAAAAGATCTCAGCTAAATGTAAAATTAAGATCTTATCGTCTCTCTATCGTCTCTGTGACTTCTTCAGAATGAAGTTGACTACAAATACAAAGTTGCCAAAGTCTTTGCAATTGTTACAAATACGTGAAGGATAAACATATGCTTTAAAAACTGCATTAAAAGATATAGGCTACATGGGCCCATATATTTCAATCATAATGAAATCAATTTCATGTTTAATCAATTGAAATCTATTTCGCCAATACTGCAATGTTTGCATATTCAGACCCCTTGAACTTTTCCACATTGTTACATTACAGCCTTATTCTAAAATGTATTAAAATGCCCCCCCCCCCTCATCATTCTACACACATTACCCCATAATGATAAAGCAAAAACAGTTTTTTTGTAAACAGAGGAACTCTGGAGCCCAGTCAGAATGACCATCGGGTTCTTGGTCACCTCTCTGACCAAGGCCCTTCTCCGATTGTTCAGTTTGGTGGGGCGGCCAGCTCTCGGAAGAGTCTTGGTGGTTCCAAACTTCTTTCATTTAAGAATGATGGAGGCCATTGTGTTCTTGGGGACCTTCAATGCTGCAGAAATGTTTTGGTACACTTCCTCAGGTCTGTGCCTCGACACAATCCTGTCTTGGAGCTCTACGGACAATTCCTTTGACCTCATGGCTTGGTTTTTGATCTGACATGCACTGTCACCTGTGGGACCTTATATAGTCAGGTGTGTGCCTTTCCAAATCATGTCCAATCAATTGAATTTACCACATGTGGAGTCCAATCAAATTGTAGAAACATCTCAAGGATGATAAAAGACTTGAAGATTGCTATTCAAGAATGGGGGGAAAAACACCCAAATCCATATGTGCAAAGCTGATCCAGACATACCCAAGACGACTCAAAGCTGATCCAGACATACCCAAGACGACTCAAAGCTGATCCAGACATACCCAAGACGACTCAAAGCTGATCCAGACATACCCAAGACGACTCAAAGCTGATCCAGACATACCCAAGACGACTCAAAGCTGATCCAGACATACCCAAGACGACTCAAAGCTGATCCAGACATACCCAAGGTGACTCAAAGCTGATCCAGACATACCCAAGGTGACTCAAAGCTGATCCAGACATACCCAAGGTGACTCAAAGCTGATCCAGACATACCCAAGGTGACTCAAAGCTGATACAGACATACCCAAGGTGACTCAAAGCTGATACAGACATACCCAAGGTGACTCAAAGCTGATACAGACATACCCAAGGTGACTCAAAGCTGATACAGACATACCCAAGGTGACTCAAAGCTGATACAGACATACCCAAGGTGACTCAAAGCTGATACAGACATACCCAAGGTGACTCAAAGCTGATACAGACATACCCAAGGTGACTCAAAGCTGATCCAGACATACCCAAGGTGACTCAAAGCTGTAATCGCCTCCAAAAGGTGCTTCTACAAAGTATTGACTCAGGTGTAAATACTTCTGTAGTTCATTTTTCAATAAATGTGCAAAAATGTGATTATGGGGTATTGTGTGTAGATGGCTGAGAAAAAAAAGAGAGGGGGGCTATTTTGAAGGGCATTCACTCACTGCTCTAGAATGTAGTGAAAAAAAGGGTCAATTCAAGAGGATGCTACTAAATGATCAGTTGTCAGTAGTGTATAAATGTACTTATTTGCCCTATGCCATTATAAATCAGAGTCAACTAATCATTAGATTCTCTACAATAGTATAACCTTAATATGCTTGTACTTAACAGCGTTGATTAAATAAGAACGTTAGTTTGTTGTGACCGTTGCTCGTTTAAACCGCCCAACTCTTGGTTGTATCTTCCATTTTTCGCCGTTGGGAGGTGGTAACACTTGGAGCTGTTTCCACAGTTTGGACGAATCAAAATCAACTTGATGGCCTCGTGATTTTTAATCAGCAAATCTGTGGCTTTCTATTCCTCTAACCCCAGTCAATCAACGTTGAGGGGGTGTTTCCATGGCATTATAAAGGGAACAGATTGAGTTTCAATGTATATCTTCCCCGAAGACAGTCTGTTAGCTTTGTAAATTAATAAATATATAGACCCAATTTTGTTTTGTATTCTGCGGATGTATTAATTTAGAAAAACCCCATGTTCTCACACAGCAACCTGCAGCCACTAGCTAGCTTGTCAGTTGACATTCAAAACTAGCGCCATTCTGCCCGTGGAGCAGTGATAATTCTATTGAGCAGCAACCACTTTACTGTGGCCATAACGAAATTCTATTCACTTTAATCATGCTAAATTATCTGAACCATTAAATTGTGAACCATTTATGGTAAAGACATAGGGTTTGGACTTTTAATTTAATTTATTAACATTGAATTAAATAATTGTACCCTACATTTTGAATTCAGGCTCTAACACAACAAAATGTTATGAATACTTTCTTAAAGGCACTGAACGTACATGCAACTAGGAATGAAGTAACTAGGCAACAGGACAGGTGATAAACAGTAGCAGCAACGTTTGTGACGAGTTTAAAAAGTTAGTACAAAAATGGTCAATGTAGGTGGTTAAAAAGTTAACCAAACAGCTACCCGGACTAATAATTTAGCAGTCTTATTTATGGCTGTTAGTTCCACACTTGGTGCATCGGTACCACCCTCTATGACTTGGGTGGCTGAAGTCTTCAGCACTTTTTAGGGACTTCCTCTGACACCGCCTGCTATCAATAGTACATTTTGAGGATCTGAGGGCCCATGCCAAATCTTTTCAGCCTCCCGAGGGGGAAATTAACATTGTGGTGTCCTCTTCAGCAACACGGTGTGTGTGGACCATGATAGATCCTTAGTGATGTGGACACAGACACTTGAAGCTCTCAATCCGCTCCACTACAGCCCGTCGATGTGAATGGGGGGGTGCTTGGCCCTCCGTTTCCTGTGGTCCACATTCAGCGCCTTCGTCTTGCTGACGCACTTAGCCAACGTTCTCTGCGTGCCGTGGTGTTTTGGGAAACGGCCTACATCTTCAGCCACATTGTTAAGACACTCATAAGCCTAGGTTTCTTCACTACCAGGTTGGACCTTGTCAGCTCGGGGATTCGAACTTGCAACCTTTGGTTACTAGTCCAACGCTCTAACCACTAGGCTACGCTGCCGCCCCAACACATACCAGTGTAAATCAAATCCGATTTGTAAATGATAATAAACCACCCCAATTGTTTCACTGAAGAGTCATCTGAAGATCCACGTCTCTGTTGTGGACTTGCTCAACATTAAACTACTTTTGTTTCACAACTTGTAATCATGCGGGTTGCATTACGCGGGTGAGCTCACTAACCAGACAACAAAACAGTAGCCTCAACAGAATGACTCAGGTCAGCTACAACGTTGGCTTTGTGAAAATAGTTTGATGATCCCAAACACACCGCCCGGGCAACGAAGGAGTGGCTTCGTAAGAAGCATTTCAAGGTCCTAGAGTGGCCTAGCCAGTCTCCAGATCTCAACCCCATAGAACATCTTTGGAGGGAGTTGAAAGTCCGTGTTGCCCAGCAACAGCCCCAAAACATCACTGCTCTAGAGGAGATCTGCATGGAGGAATGGGCCAAAATACCAGCAACAGTGTGTGAAAACCTTGTGAAGACTTACAGAAAACGTTTGACCTCTGTCATTGCCAACAAAGGGTATATAACAAAGTATTGAAATAAACTTTTGGTTATTGACCAAATACTTATTTTCCACCATAATTTGCAAATAAATACATTTAAAATCCTACAATGTGATTCTCTGCATTTTTCCCCTAATTTTGTCTGCCATAGTTGAAAGTGTACCTATGACAAAAATTACAGGGCTCTCATCTTTTTAAGTCTTTTTAACTTGCACAATAGGTGGCTGACTAAATACTTTTTGCCCCACTGTATGTTTGGAATATCAAATCGCAGTATTGAATTGTAATACACATATATATATATATATATATATAGAATCGTGAGAATCGCAATACATATCATATTGACACTTAAGTATTATGATATCGTATTTTGTTTTACATTTTATCTTTATTTAACTAGGCAAGTCAAGAACATATTCTTATTTTCAATGACGGCCTGGGAACAGTGGGTTAACTGCCTGTTCAGGGGCAGAACGACAGATTTGTACCTTGTCAGCTCGGGGGTTTGAACTCGCAACCTTACGGTTACTAGTCCAACACTCTAACAACTAGGCTACACTGCCGAATTGCCAGGTCCCTACTAGCAATTCCCAGCCCTACTAGCTGGTGTAGAGGAAACCCTTGTGTTTGAGGGAAACAAAGGTGCATTGTGGATGGAAATGTGGAAGGGAGCTGCCTCGTAGTGTGAATTAGCACATAGACTAAGATAAGGTTTCAGCCAGCAAATGTCCACAGGAACTGACACTTCCCTTCACACACAGAGCCAAGACAAGAGGCGAATTTTAAACCCTCACAACTGGTGAAACATTGTTCAATGAAACGACTCATGCAGCTAACTACTGTAGCCTATACCTTATCTACAACAGCTTTCCAACTGGCAGAAAAAAAATAGTCACAAAAAGAGAGTTCTGAAGAAAATATTTAATGCTGTTGTGTCGTCTGAAAGGTTTGTTATTGAGAAAGAGCAAGACTGTGTACCTTGAGTGTGCGGTTCCAAATTGATACTAATAAAGAATAAGGAAATTTATAAAGAACCCGAAAGGAACTAAGCTGGATTTGTTGTCAACACAGGCCTTCCTTTCAATGGGCAATTTTAGTCTAAGAGGTTAGGTGATTTGATTATCTGTCCAGTCAAATACTTTAATTAGTAATTTAGGTGTTACCAAACAATGGAAAATGGCTATAAGTACAATATCACTACTAATAGACATTCAAAACTGCTTCAATAGTTTAGCTCAGATGTGTTGCAATGTTCTCAAAACATGGCCATAATTTCATGGTAACATAGTGTAGGGTGTCCACCCACTCTGCTTTGTTGATGCAACTGCACCGCCCACAACCGCAAGACCCTCCTGCACAACGCATCACCGGGGGCAAACTACCTGCCCTCCAGGACACCTACAGCACCCGATGTCACAGGAAAGCCAAAAAGATCTTCAAGGACAACCACCACCCGAGACACTGCCTGTTCACCCTGCTACCATCCAGAAGGTGAGGTCAGTACAAGTGCATCAAAGCTGGTACCGAGAGACTGAAAAACGGCTTCTATCTCAAGGCCATCAGACTGTTTAACAGCCATCACTAACACAGAGAGGCTGCTGCCTACATACAGACTTGAAATCACTGGCCACTTTAATAAATGGATCACTAGTCACATTAATAATGCCACTTGAATAAATGTTTACATAAGCTGCATTACTCATCTCATAACGAGATAACATAATGAGAGAAAAAGTGCTGATGCAGAACCAAATTTCAGAATTGCACCTATTCTAGTAGAATATCTTCCCATGAAAAATACAAATAATATACATTTTGGGGGAAATTGATCCACGGACCTACAAAAAGGGACACCAGTTGCCCATTCCTGCTCTATATTGACAATGACTTTGTAGGCATGTTAGCACTGGGTTCCCCAACTTGTTCATGTTGAGGCCCCGTAAATAACAAAAATAACACTATCAGGCTTATACCTGATTGTGATTTGACCTAACAGAAGTCTTGACATTTTAGTTATTTCTGTCACTTTAATGAATACCCTGAAAGCCCCATGCGGATCTCCGGGGGCCCATGAACCCCAGTTTGGGAACCCCTGTACTTGGCCGGGTGTCTTGGGATTTCCTTGAGGTAAACCTATTTGTCCTAGTTATCAATTCGCGGGCTTAGTTTGTTTGCAATGAGCCAAGACAAACAAAATGGCTACCTTCAGAACAAGCAGTGCAGTTTAAAGCTGCTTTAACTTTTTCTGGGACCCAACCAAATTCACATAGAAATGTGAGTTAAAGATCTGTCATTGTCATTGAAAGCAAGTCTAAGACGTGGTAGATCTGTTCTTTGTGCTCTATTTATGTTTCCCTTTCTTAAGTTTAGTTTTTGCATCGCTTCCTTTCATTTTTGTAAACCAGCTTTAGAACAGCTGAAAATACAATATTTTTGGTTATTGAAAATATATTTCACAGCGGTTTATATGGTACAATGATTCTCTACACTATATGTTGCTTGTTTTGTCACAAACTGAAATTCGGCGAGGTACTAGAATTTTTGCAACCAGGAAATGGCAGAGCAATGTCTGCATATTGCACCTTTAAGCAATGGATTATATTGGCTTGACAAGGCAATAGGGCATCTCAAATTACTGTGGAAATACCATATATATATATATATATATATATATATATATATATATATATATATATATATATATATATATATAATTCAACAAACACTGATGAAAGGCTATTTGTTATTTTGTATCTCAAAAATGGCCTAGAGTCACATTGTGATAATGCTTCAGGGAACGTTGCCTATTGAGTGGAGTCAATAAATTAATATTTAACTAACTGGACACATTGTAATTCTTAGGATGCCCAGTACAAAGTGTCCATATGGTATCCTGACCCATATTGCTGCTTTCCACACCTGGTCATGAACAACACTTGCCAATTGATGAGAAGAACCGCCAGATAGCAATATAGCTAATGTTAGCTAGTATTTCATGCCCAGTTCCATCTTGCTAGCAGTTAGACTAACCGCTAGCTAATTACAGTAACTAGCAAACTAGACAAATTAGTTAACGTTAGCTGCCTATCATGATGCTTTCAACATGCATGTTGGGACAAACAGCTGCTATTCATTGTTAACTCATAAATTACACTGACATGATTGTCGTCGGACATGAACGATAATAGCTGCGATTCAACCAGTAATTGTATTTTGACATTGTGCTTGAAACACAGCTAGCACAATAATAAACAGACTGACTCGCCTAAATCACTGGAACGATATTGCACAATGCACCTGAAACGTAATGCACTAACTGATGTTACTAGGCTAGCTACCAGCTAACTAGTTACCTTACTAGAAGGTCAACTCGACATTATTAGCAGTAAAGACTTGTCAGGGAGCTGCAGGAATAGCTAGCTAGCTAGCAAGCACAGGTTAATGTTCAGGAAAGGCTGTGTACGCTGCCAACCAGTCGTTTGAAATTATTCTCCTCCCTAGCTCACTGTTATTTTACAAATTAATGGGCATATGGTGTGCCCCCTCCTTATTAAATGGGCCTGTTACTAACTACCCCACTCACAAAAATGTCTCCCCCCCTCCCTCCCTTCAGAGTTGGGCCCTCCCCTCCTCAGTAGTATCTTACCTCGGAATTTCAGTTCGTGCTGTGGCTCCAAGAGCAGGACCTGATCTTGTCTGGCCATGACCCAGCGGTTCCAAGGGGATAGCTCAATGTAAATCGTTTCCGTAGATTACTCCTGTTGTGGTGATGTTAGCTAGTGTTCTCGTTAGAGTTATTATTATGCTAATTAGCTATGCGATTATCCTGTCCCCCGGTCAGTGCAAATAGCCAGGGAGCTACTAGCGGCGGTTGTGATGCAGCAAGAAAGGAGTGAGAGAGAGGCTTTGTGCAACGTCACAGCCCCTGCATAGCCACTCAACGAGGAGTGAAGAGGTGATGCGAGACGGAGTCCGGGCAAAGCTTGGGAGTTGGGACACCTAAGCCTGGGAGGGAGGGACAGGTGTCTCATGCTCATCAATCTTTCTCAGGACCTTCTTATGTATCATGTTATCACAGTGTTATGGCCTCTTATAATTAATGCCATACATCATGCATTTCTAACGACCTATAATGGCATTCCTGTTAATCCTGTACAGTTTCAGGCAAGTGCAAATTATCACCCTTCACAATGTCCCTTTATAACATGCATGTGACACACAGGTTTACTTAAAATAACTAACCTGATTGACCCCAGTGTTGGCGTGTTGAGAGGTTGTCAGGTGAATGTTCAGCATCCTCAGCACTATTCAAAGTGCAGCATGGAATCCTATCCCAGTGATACACATGCCTGAAGAGTCATGTATTAAATATATATATATAAATAACCAGAAGGCTAACTGCCACTGGCGCAAGAGGACCAATTACATAACACCACTTTCACTTTATCTCCCTGTCTCACATAAGCACACAGCCTCCAAGGTACCTCTGGTCCAGGTCGTACCTGTACCTCTTAACTTAGAAGAGGAATGTGCACCAACACCCTGGACCAGAGTTATTCACAGCCCAGCCCAGCAGACGGTATCCCACTCACACACACATTCCTTCAATATGTTTTTATTTATTAGTAAACTGCTTGACAATTCCCTTTTAGACATTCAACAAAACAATGCTAACATGTTTCAGACTCTCTTTTTTTGTGTGGTTATTGTTTAACAGTCATTATGACAAGTATGAAAGCTAAATATGACAAAGTAGTGGTGGAGTTACTATACATGTGTAGATATGCCTGGTCTAGCATCTCCGACAATGTAACATACATTATATTCAATCTTACAGGCTAAATAGTCATTGATTTGTGTGCATGTTTGGTGGCATCTACATCGAATAAGACAAGTCACATAATGTGTTGCTGCAAAACCTCTCAGGACCAGCCTAAGACTGTTGGTATTTTTCCCCAAAAATTATTAATGCAACTGGTTGTCTTTCTATGATAGGCCCTTAGCACTCAAATGCCAAATATGTCAAATTCAGTAACTTAATCTTTTCACACACCAGACATAAAATGAGTACACCTAGACATTACACTGTTATTTATGTTACAAATATCTACATTTCCAACTGTTAAGCATTAGAACAAATGTGAGCAATGCAATTGTGATGTGTGTTATTGAAATAACATTTTAAAATGTCACAGAGAAGAAGCTGCCTCATCTTCTACAAAGATAGAGGGCAAAATAAAAAGTCATACTGTAAAATAATGATTGCTGGAATACAAAAGGCATATGATGCAATGCCATTACAAAGGCTATGAAAAAAAAGAAAGAAAATGATTTACTCAAACAAACAGTACAAGACGTATTGGGACTTGTCTGGTTAATATTTTTTCAGATAGGTTTGCTGCAGAAAAATGTCAGCAAAATAAAATACCTAAAAAGGTAAGGTACACAAATATTTCATCTGAAAGTGCAGTTGTAAAGTACCAGAAATACATTTCCCTTTTTAATAAATGCACTGTCCTGGCTAACTACTATCATTTCAAGTGGAAATCATTGAGGAACACTTAAAAACGCCACAACAATAAAAACATTGTATTTTTAAAGGCCTTTTGAATAATTGATGATCAGAAGCTCAAAACTTACTTAATCAATCACTAAAAGTAACATGTAAGCATATTATAGCTCGTCACCAAGCTCAGGACCCTGGGACTGAACACCTCCCTATGCAACTGGATCCTGGACTTCCTGACAGACCGACATCAGGTGGTGAGGGTAGGCAACAACACAGTCAACAAGCTGACCCTCAACACAGGGGACCCCCAAACTGTGTGTGCTTAGCCCCCTCCTGTACTCATAGCTTTGCTAACGACACGACGGTGGTCTGCCTGATCACCAATGACGATGAGACAGCCTACAGCAGCGATTCCCAAACTCGGTCCTCGAGACCCCAAGGGGTGTACATTCTGTTTTTTTCCCCTAACACTACACAGCTGATTGAAATGATCAAAACTTGATTATTAAAATAATCAACTAATCAGCTATGCAGTGCTAGGGCAAAAAACTAAAAACTTGCACCCCTTGGGGTCCCGAGGACCGCATTTGGGAAACCCTACAGGGAAGAGGTCAGCACAACAACCTCTCCCTAAATGTCAACAAGACCAATGAGCTGATCCTGGAACTGAGGAAAGAGGGGCCCCTCCAACGGGGCTGCAGTGAAGAGGGTCAAGAGCTTCAAGTTCCTCTATGTCTACATCACTGAAGACTTATCATTGTCCTCCTACAACAGCATAGTCGTAAAGAAGGCACGGCAGAGCCTCTTCTCCCTCTGGAGGCTGAAATGATTTGGCATGGCCCATCAGATCCTTAGGAACTTTTACAGCTACACCACCGAGAACATCCTGCCTGGTGGTATCACTGTCTGATATAGCAACTACAACGCCCTCGACCGGAAGGCCCCACAGAGGGTGGTACGGACAGTTCCACCTCATCATTGTGGGTGAGCTCCCAGCCATCCAGGACATACATGCCAGGCGGTGACTGAGTAGAAGATACTGGTGTATCAAGGCTCAGACAAACAGACTCATCAGCCCCTTGCCATGTGGTTTCTTAATTACACTAAACAAAGATATAAACGTAACATGTAAAGTGTTGGTCCCATGTTTCATGGGCTGAAATAAAAGATCCCAGATTTTCCATTATAAACTTTTAGTGTGTATCTCAAATTTTGTGCAGAATTTTGTCTACATTCCGGTTAGTAAGCATTTCTCATTTACTAAAATAATCCATCCACCTGACAGGTGTGCATATCAAGAAGCTGATTAAACAGCATTATCATTGCACAGGTGCAACTTGTTCTGGTTACAAAAGGCCACTAAAATGTGCAGTTTTGTCAAAACACAATGCCACATATGTCTCAAATTGAGGGAGCTTGCAATTGGCATGCTGACTGCGGGGATATACACCAGAGCTGTTGCCAGAGAATTTAATGTTAATTTCAGTACCATATGCCGCCTCCATTTTAGAGAATTTGGCAGTACGTCCAACCGGCCTCACAACCACAGACCACGTGTTACCACGTCAGCCCAGGTACTCCACATCCGGCTTCTTCACGTGTGGGATCGACTGAGGAGTATTGCTGTCTGCAATAAAGCACTTTTGTGGTGAAAAAGAAAAACTCATTCCGATTGGCTGGATCTGGTTCCCAAGTGGGTGGGCCAATGCCCTCCCAAGATCACGCATGGCTGTGTCCCTAAGCAGTTATGTGAAATCCATAGATTAGGGCCCAATAAATTTATTTCAATTGACTGATTTCCTTATGAACTGTAACTCAGTAAAATCATTGCGTTTATATTTTTTGTTCAGTATATACACACACACACACACACACACAAAAAAAATGAGTTATACTATTTTGATATTGATTACTGCACTGTTGGGTAGAGCGTGCAAGTCAAGCATTTCACTGTACTTGTGCATGTGACAATAAAACTTGAAACTAGATCTTCTCAATACCTAAAAATTCTTGTCACATTTTAGTAACCCTTGCCATAAATACAATTATTGCACTGACATGGTTGTCAAAAAAAAAAATCCTGAAGAACATTAGTCAACCCTGCTATTAACACACCTTCCCATCAGCACTGATTATAATGGAAAGGACAAAAGACTAAGACAACTTCACCTCAAGAGACCCACCCTGAAACACAATTATCCCTCCTATCCCTTAAACAGGGTGCAATTGTGTACTCCTCCCCGCTCATTTAAAAGCATTGGGTTAGATTGGTGTCCACTGAATACAGAGTTTTTACATCATATTTCTTAAACCAGTCGTTTCCTTTAAATCAATGAAAGGAAGTGAACAAATGCACACATTACGATAAAGGACAGACAATTCAGACGGCAGGCTGGCCAGTCCACAGCTAGAGGCAGGCTGACCAGTCCACAGCTAGAGGCAGGCTGGCCAGTCCACAGCTAGAGGCAGGCTGGCCAGTCCACAGCTAGAGGCAGGCTGGCCAGTCCACAGCTAGAGGCAGGCTGGCCAGTCCACAGCTAGAGGCAGGCTGGCCAGTCCTCAACTGGTGTTAAATGTGGCCCATTCACGTGTTTTCGGCAAGAGAGAAAGACACTAGGAGGAAATCAAAAGGGGAACAACTACATGGATCACTCTATGCTAGGCATTATCCCTAAATTGCCTGTCAAATGGCAATAGGTCAGGAACTAAAATGTGAGACTTTACATTACTGTACGACACAAAGGAGCAATTTAAGAGTGAACACATTGCTCAGTGTTCCTTCATCGCTTCTCTTTGTATTTTTGGACAAGGTGTTCCAGATGCACACCATATTCAAGATTTCCTTAATTGCTTGCTTCACAGCGTAGTGAAGGCAGCCAGCAGCAGAAAGAAGAAGCAAGGGGAACGAATGAAACAGGTCCCCGGAGTAGAGCACATCATTTGGAATTGAAAAGAGAGCACGGTTCATCAGCGGGTCAGCATGTCAATGGAAAGCTGTGCCTGGTTCTCTGCGGGAAACCTTTTCTTTAGAAAGATCTAAAGATTGTCGACTTGTTCTTCTTAGAACAAGTCCAGTTTCCAGATATGGTCCTTTTTTATCTCTGGCCAGGTAGTAAAACTATGTTGGATGTGCGAGCCAGTGCTTATTCTGTAAAGGAATGAGAAAAGAACGATGATTTAAAAAAAAAAAAATTATGGGACAATTAAAGAATTGGCAGGACCTCACAAAATCACTCTCCTGTAAAACGGTCATAACAACAAAAAAAAAACAGTGAGAGATCGCAGACGGACGGGGGTTGCCAACTAACACAAACAGTTCAAATGCCATTTCAAAAACATTGAAACGCAATGAAAACACTGTAAAAGGGCTGGCAGTATACTCCAAGCACTCCAGGGAAATTCATTTACAGAATTTCAGCGATTGGCTAAATAAAAAAATAAAAATGTTTTACCTTTATTTAACTAGTAGGCAAGTCAGTTAAGAACAAATTCTTATTTTTCAATGACGGCCTAGGAACAGTGGGTTAACTGCCTGTTCACAGGCAGAACGACAGATTTGTACCGTGTCAGCTCGGGGGGTTTGAACTTGCAACCTTCCGGTTACTAGTCCAACGCTCTAACCACTAGGCCACCCTGCCGCCCCAACTGTCAACTATTAAAGTGGAAAACGTTAGCAGTTATAACCGCACACTTGCTGACTGCCAGTCTTGTCAGCACTCAAACAGCCTGGCCCTCTAAGAGACGAGGCCTCAATGTAGAAGACAGCAATAAAATGACTCCTTTTCGGTGGTAACCATCAACCAGCCAAGTTAAAATCCCTTTTATCAAACACATTTTCCCTCCAAAGTGTCAAGGCTAAAGCAGTCACTGAGAGACAATGATATTGATGAGCACTGAAATTGTAATGGAGAAACAATATGACAGAAAAAGCACACATTACCCCCATTAGGGATCAAGCGGTTTGGCAAACACCTGCCGTGGCCCTGTGCTGCAAAGCACTGTGTGAAGGTCCTTAAAATGTAACAGACTACACAACTACACTTCCCATCATGCACCTGACTGATCATCTACCTGGTTCACAAGAGTTAGAGTTGGGGATGTTTCTTCTTAAATTTGGGAAGAAAAATCAAATGGAACAATGACTTCTTTTACACTAGCACAATTTAACAAATAGAACATTCATTTAGTCTCCTGTTGGAAAATAGATCATGTGGTTGTTTCAAGAGAAGAAGCACTGCATGCTGCAGATCCAATGATGCCATGACCCGTGTAGAGGTTTACAAGATAAGAACGGAAATAAAAATCTGTGTAAACTTTTCAGAAGTATTACAAGACATATTTTTAAAAAAGCCGGGAGGGGAGCTCTTACAACTTGGGGAAACCATAGCAACTGCTGTGGCTTTGGACCACTCGGGGACAATTCACGCAGAAAAGCTTCAAGGACAGGACAGATGTAGGATTCCTCTCAGATGGTACCCCATTTCTCTAAACTGAGTGGACAAATCATTAGGAATACCTGCTCTTTCCATGACAGAGAATGACCAGGTGATCCCTTATTGATGTCACCTGTTAAATCCACTTCAATCAGTGTAGATGAAGGGGAGGAGACAGGTTAAAGAAGGATTTTTAAGCCTTGAGACATGTATTGTCTGTGTGCCACAGTGGAGGCTGCTGAGGGGAAAATGGCTCATAATAATGTCTGGAACGGAGCAGATGGAATGGCATCAAAGACCTGGAGACCATGTGTTTAATGTACATGATACCATTCCACTGATTACGCTCCGGCCATTACCACGATCCTGTTCTTCTTAAATTAAGGTGCCACCAACATCCTGTGGTGTGCCATTCAGAGGACTCTACACCTTGTAGAGTCCATGCCCCAACGAAACGAGACTGACAACTCAATATTAGGAAGGTGTTCTTAATGTTTTGTACAGTCGCTGTATTAGGTGCACTACTTTTGACCAGAGCCACATAGGAATCTGGTGCCATAGGCTTGGACGAGCCACAGATCTGGAAAACGGGAGGATGAAGTGAACACAGCAAGGAGGGGGGTGAGACTGCCATAGACCTACTTGGCAAACCTAAAGGATAGCTGCCATAGACCTACTTGGCGATCCTAAAGGATAGCTGCCATAGACCTACTTGGCGATCCTAAAGGATAGCTGCCATAGACCTACTTGGCGATCCTAAAGGATAGCTGCCATAGACCTACTTGGCGATCCTAAAGGATAGCTGCCATAGACCTACTTGGCGATCCTAAAGGATAGCTGCCATAGACCTACTTGGCGATCCTAAAGGATAGCTGCCATAGACCTAAAGGATAGCTTAGGCGATCCTAAAGGATAGCTGCCATAGACCTTCTTGGCGATCCTAAAGGATAGCTGCCATAGACCTACTTGGCGATCCTAAAGGATAGCTGCCATAGACCTACTTGGCGATCCTAAAGGATAGCTGCCATAGACCTACTTGGCGATCCTAAAGGATAGCTGCCATAGACCTACTTGGCGATCCTAAAGGATAGCTGCCATAGACCTACTTGGCGATCCTAAAGGATAGCTGCCATAGGCCTACCTGGCGATCCTAAAGAATAGCTGCCATAGACCTACTTGGCGATCCTAAAGAATAGCTGCCATAGACCTACTTGGCGATCCTAAAGAATAGCTGCCATAGACCTACTTGGCGATCCTAAAGGATAGCTGCCATAGACCTACTTGGCGATCCTAAAGGATAGCTGCCATAGACCTACTTGGCGATCCTAAAGAATAGCTGCCATAGACCTACTTGGCGATCCTAAAGAATAGCTGCCATAGACCTACTTGGCGATCCTAAAGAATAGCTGCCATAGACCTACTTGGCGATCCTAAAGAATAGCAGCCATAGACCTACTTGGCGATCCTAAAGAATAGCAGCCATAGACCTACCTGGCGATCCTAAAGAATAGCTGCCATAGACCTACTTGGCGATCCTAAAGGCTAAATACTGAGATCCAATTTATGCTTAATCCAAAAATGTAGTCGGATTCACCGTAAGGATGGTGTGACACACATCAGCTCCACACCACATCGCTGTGCGCATCTCAAATTTTGTAACAATACAGAGTGCTCCGTATAACTCCGCAGTGACATGATTGGTTGACGGTAGGAGTGGGCGGGAGGTCCTGCATAAACACAAACTCACTACCTTGACAACTTCCTTCACAACAGCTCTGTGCTGCTTGGTTAAGAGCAAGAATAATAAAATGCCATGACTTCTGCAGAGGTCATATCACTGTAAATGCTGCACGACAAATACAGCGCCTTTAAAGGCTGTGGACTTCATTTGAACCTTTTGGGCTCCAGATAGGCATTAACAACACAAGACTACAGCTTCACAATAACTGAGCCAAAGTTAGCCGCATAGAACGATGAGATATGGTCATATATCCCAGTGAACTGTAATTTGCTCGGCTGCTCTCTCTTTACAGTGTAGCATTAGACGCAAGACGCAATGGCGGTAGTAATCAGGGTTTCCTGATGGAGGAGTGGAATTTACAGCTCCCAGGTCTCTGTGACGCAGGTCTGTGGTTAGGGGGGGGGGGATTATGGAGGCTGCAAGCAGAGAAGGGTCAGGGGTCAAGGGTCAATGTGGGGACTACGGTCAGGAATCACTGGCAGCATCAGCAGCAGGTCCGGGTCCGGGTCTCTGAGGGCCGCCGGCGCAGTTTGAAGCCATTCCCTGCAGCCCCTCCCCCTGCATCTAGGACAGGGATCCGTTGACCTGAAGGCGGGAACAAAATGTGCAAGAGGGACAGAAAAAAACAAAGTTACACCCAGAAACCATTGGTTAAAATAGGAAACATCAGCAGAAGCTCACACAATATTGCTTGGTACACTTAAATAAACAAGGACAATTTCAGCCGTTATACACCACTAGTAATAAAAATGGTAAACCATAAAGCATATATTTGGCCTAAAATATTGGATGCCTCCAAAAGCTAGTGAAAAAAAAAAAAAAACACACTTACTTATCTCTATAAAGACCTCATTGATGTTAATGGCGTTCTTGGCGCTGGTCTCCACAAAGATGGCGTGGATGGAGTCAGCGTAGTCCTTGGCATCCTTCTCCGAGACCTCCCTATAAAAGACGGGTGTGTTCAAGTCTTAACCAGTAACAGACGGAGAAGGGGGTTCTACTAAGCTATGTGCAATTGTTTTAAGAAGATCATACCAAGGATCATTTAGCCATTTGATTTAGAATTTTAAGACCACTCAAAGTATCAAAAAAAATATATACAGAATATTTTTTGGTGTCTTGCTGCTATTAGCCCATACGAACGTATTGAATAACAGATTCACTACATGGAACAACAGGTAGTCCTTACTGCTATTAGCCCATACAAACACATTGAATAACAGATTCACTACATGGAACAACAGGTAGTCCTTACTGCTATTAGCCCATACAAACACATTGAATAACAGATTCACTACATGGAACAACAGATAGTCCCCCAAAAATCTGAAGTAAGTTTGTTCTGAAGTGTCTGTCCTTTATCTGAGAGATATAAGAAAAACCAGGAAACATTTAAAACATTTTTACATGTATTTAACCCCTTATTTTCTTGGCACTAAACAGTCTCCATATGCTAATAAAGGTCCTCTGAGTACAGTAAAAAAAAGGTTTCATATACAGTACCAGTCAAAAGTTTGGACACATCTACTCATTCAAGGGTTTTTCTTTATTTTTACTATTTTCTACATTGTAGACATCAAAACTATGAAATAACACATATGGAGTCATGTAGTAACCAACAAAAGTGTTAAACAAATCCAAATATATTTTATATTTGAGATTCTTCAAAATAGCAACCCAATGCCTTGATGACAGCTTTGCACACTCTTGAGATACATCCAATGCAAAAACAAATATCTCTAGCTTAAACAGAAAGCTTTTAAATGGGGATTTTTATGGGTGCAGCTCAATACTGGGGAGACATGAGCCAAGAATTCACGTCAGCCTGTCCAGTTGTTTCACATCAGTGCAGATGAGAAAGAGGAGGCACGAGGACACACCCCTTCAAACATGAGACGAACCCAACAGGGAGATGAACAGAGAATGGGACCCAAGGTGGCACCACCCCACCAGTATCACAGTGCTCATCTCTGCTAGATTTCTTTCCCCAGTGCTACTGTTCTGTCATTCAATCCAGCTAATGCTCATCTTATTACAGTGGACTACATGGAGGCGAACAAGCATCGTACGCTCCAGAGTTCACTCCCGACTGCAAACAATAGCATATCCATGTTTCTCTATTTCAACCAGACCTGTGCTGTATAACATTTCCATGTACAGTCATGTCTAACAACTGCTTAGATTGTCAATTAAGACTATTACTAATGGATAGTAGATGGGAAAAAAATGTCATCGATTTTCAAGCATCAGTTCTCTCCATTGCTTCAATGCAAATTAAGCTACTCTAGTAGTTAGTCCTCTCATCTAAAGCCAGCATGTTTGAGTGACATTAGATAAACTGGGAGAAGTGTATCTCCAGCAGAGAGCTTGTTACCGTTCCTCGGTATGTTCAAATTATTGAGAGTCGAAAGTTTCAAGATACACGCTTGGCTCGGCCGATGACGTCCCTTGCACAAACAAAGTGTGGAATGAGTCCTTTAACTTTCATTAGAAAATGTAGCACAAGCAAATCTCGTGTCAACAATTCAGCAATTCGTCTGGTAAAATGAGAGTATGGAAGCCATGCTGCTGATTTGTAACAATAAACCAGTGTCTGTGTCCCAAATGACACCCTATTCCCTATATAGTGCACTACTTTTGACCAGGACCCTGGTCCAAAGTAGTGCACTATATATGGAATATAGTGCCATTTGGGACGCAACCATGTCTTCCTGGGGGGACATGAGGGATTTATTTACCTGGCATCGGATAGGTCACACTTGTTGCCAGCGATGGCTACCACGATGTTGGGCGGGCCGTGCTGACGAAGCTCCTTCACCCAGTTCTTTAACGTCTGGAACGAGTCCTGAGAAACAACGGTTCGAGCCATTCTTACTAACTTTATAGTATACAGTATATAGGCCTAGTAAACATCTTATATTGTAAGATGTCAGAGTTTGAGAAAATGTTATGCAATGCATGATTGTGTGGGAGTATGTGGTTTAAACATTCATGAAAAACATAGGCAATGTAAACATGATATGCAGACAAATGGGTATGCCTCTCTCCACATGGAATGTGAGAGTGGCAAGTATCAGATGTTTACTGAACATGCCTACATTGGACTCAGTGACCAGTGGGCCCCCATAGTTGCCTACAGTTGACAGCAGAATTCTGTGCATGGATACCTGTGTTTTGCAAAAGGTCAATCTATTTAGAGATTTTTTTCTGTGGTAAAAAAAAATATAATTTAGCAAAATGACATCACAGGAAAAGAGTGGTACAGTGTCCTTTTAAACATGAGGAAAAAAACAACAACTAAACAAATGTCATATCACAGCATGTTACCAAAGGGAAAAACTTGACCTCTTTAGTGATGTCATAAACAATGATGGCTGCCGCAGAGCCTCTGTAGTACATTGGCGCCAACGCACGGAACTATGGGAAAGCAGAGAGAAGTGGAGAAAGAGCACGGTGAGTAATGGACTGCAACCATTCTTCAGATAAAGAGGCTGTCCCTCTGGACAGAGAAGATAGTTGGTTTTCTAAAGCTTTCAACAGGGATTTATCTACAGCCAAACCGGTTGCACTGTTATAGTGAGGTCAAGGGGCCATGTATGCATTTGTGGTAGTGTAGATCATAATTAAAGTAACAGTACATGACTTATCCTAAGAGATGCTATGCTTTAAAGAAACAGTCACAGACATTTTTGGCTCATCTTCAAGGATTGTGTATCTAGATCGCTCATAATTTTTTATTTAGGACATCCATGAGAAAAATCAAAGGCTACCAAAATAGCATTGCAATACGTTCTACCGCCCGTTTCCAAAATATTACACAGTCAAACTACCCAATCTTTATTAAGCCGTATACGGTTACATTTCGTCACCGTTACGTAACTTACTTCACTTTCCGTTTTACCTGAACGTGTTACGAGATAAAACATCAAACTCAAAATGGAGGGGTGAAACTAAAGCAAAGAGAAACGATGGACCTTTTTGAAAACCCCAAAAGGAATTCTGTTCCTTTTGGGCTTTCGTTACATGGGAAGTATGGCAAGCCTTTCCATGGAGGACTCACATGTGGTAAGCATCAGGATAAAGAGGAGCACAATGTGTCAAAGGCAGTTAGCCATTTCATATTAATGGACAACTATACATTTGGTCTTCACCCAGCAGATCACAAATCCCTGCATAATAAAAACAAGCTGAGTTTACAGCGTTTCCCATTCCATTGTTGGGGGGGGGGTGCCTGATGTTTGCCAGTTCTCCATTTCTTCTGGTATAATATTTTCCAAAAGCTTATGAGTTCTGGCTTGAAAATGCCAACGCAATTAGCATATGCCTGTGTTCATAGAACTCTAAATCAAATGCATATTTCAGACCTTTCCTCCCACTGGATGGGTAAATGCAAAAGGTCTCTGCGATGACTGTTTTTAAACCTGTTGTCAAGCTTAAGGATAGTTCACCTAACTATTGGACCAGGAGAGACAGCGATCCATACTTTGGTTTCATTTACCTAGCTGCTGTCACCAAATGCGAACCTAAGCATTCTTGTCCAAATACCAAATCCAATATCTCTAAAAATGTGCAGGCTAAAGCCTAAATTACCTGCAGAAAAGTATCTTCATTCACAATCAATTTCAGACTCCCTCTTTCAAATTATGTGAACACAGGTATTTTGATATTGTTGAAAAGGCATGCAGCATATGTTTGATGTGGTATGATTGTTATCGCATATACTGAGAAGTAACAATGAATGGTATTCAGACCATCTACTGTATGAAGAAAAACAAACAAGTGGAAGGTAACACACCTGTCATAAGTTAGGCTAACATTTAGACTAGATCCTCCTACATCTTAGGATAATCTACCACACAAATCTTCTAACATAATTAGCATATTTAACCATGAAAGGAATAATAGGCATGTAATCTATTAGCTAATGAAATAAAGAGATTAGCTTTAAAACAAACAGGAGTGATCCCAGTCATACATTGACTTGGCACGACCTGGGCCAATTCTCATTTTCCTTTACGATAAAAAGGAATAAACTATCCCAGCTTGGAATGACACGGTTACCTCTGGAAAAGCACACATTCCTTGCAATTATAGTTGTTACTGGCCCCGAGACTACCGGAGGGAGTCCAACTTGGGATACTTGGCAGATGGCGGAAAGGGATGCTGCCTGTCTGACTGGCTAGCGATGTGTAGCTAGACGCAGTACAGCCAGTCTTGTGTGGTCCCCTTCCAAAGTGTATCCAGAGAGCATTTTCACAGTGAGGGCTAGAATCCACAACGCATCTCAAAGTAGGAGTGCTGATCTAGGATCAGGTCCCAACCTGTCCATATAATGTTATTTCATTATGATAGAAAAAGGTGAAACTGCCTACTCTACTTCGAGAGGCTTTGTTGATACGGGCCCAGACATCCGGCCACACCAGAGCTGTAAAAATAAAAATTAAAAAAAAGCGGCCCTTATTTTGCTAAACATGTGTAGATGATTTACTGAAATTATGAGCCTGGCACCCAATGAAAGGTGCCCATCCATGCATGAGCAAAGGGGAGACCCAACTTCTTCTCTGTGCAGCAGCAGGGTGAGATGGGAGGTCTCTGGACAGGGGTGTTGACAAGCACAGCTAAGATGATGCACCCGTCAGGCCATCAGAGGGTGCATCATCACAGCTCTAACCACAGCTCTCTCTCATTCCACCGGCTTCTACTAAACCTCTAACCGAACTCCAATACTGTTATTTACACAAACTGGTTCTGATGACCACAACTTCTCCAGAGGCGATCAGCATCGAAACAAGGCAGCTGCAGATTTACAATGAAGGAAGACAACAGTGAAGCAGGCCAGAAATGTTCCCGTCTTCTCACTCACAGCCGTGGAACACTGGGAGAGACGGAGTGAGTGTGTGCGAGAGAGTCCCAAATCCCTTCCTTTTGGCTCTACCCTCTGAGTAGATCTGAACGCCTCAGCAATATGGTGTGGCCTTCACCACTACCCTGAATATACCTATGCAGAGAGAGAGAGAGAGAGAGCAGGAGAGCTGGCAGGGAGAGTGGCTGTGGATCAGATGGAACTAGGGAGCAGGCAGAGAGAGTGTCTTATCTTAAGGGAAAATCAAATGTAAGCGTCGTTTCAGGCCAAGCCCTCAGACAAGCTCAAAGAACTGAAGAAAAAAACCTGTTTTATCGCACCACCCCTCTTTAGAAGACAACACAGAGGAACAGACCATTATCTCGCCACCCCTCTCCAGAATACAACACAGAGGAACAGACCATTATCTCGCCACCCCTCTCCAGAACACAACACAGAGGAACAGACCATTATCTCACCACCCCTCTCCAGAACACAACACAGAGGAACAGACCATTATCTCGCCACCCCTCTCCAGAACACAACACAGGGGAACAGACCATGATCTCGCCACCCCTCTCCAGAACACAACACAGAGGAACAGACCATTATCTCACCACCCCTCTCCAGAACACAACACAGAGGAACAGACCATTATCTCACCACCCCTCTCTAGAACACAACACAGAGGAACAGACCATTATCTCACCACCCCTCTCTAGAACACAACACAGAGGAACAGACCATTATCTCACCACCGTAAACAGGTATGCCAAACTTCATGTTTGTTACGATAACGACCATAAAAAGTTGGCTATATGGCACAAACCCATCCGGAGCCAGACTAGTTGTTGTATATTAACCTGGTTTCAGATCTGTATTCAACAGAGTTGTTGTATATTAACCTGGTTTCAGATCTGTATTCAACACAGTTGTTGTATATTAACCTGGTTTCAGAACTGTATTCAACACAGTTGTTGTATATTAACCTGGTTTCAGAACTGTATTCAACAGAGTTGTTGTATATTAACCTGGTTTCAGAACTGTATTCAACAGAGTTGTTGTATATTAACCTGGTTTCAGAACTGTATTCAACAGAGTTGTTGTATATTAACCTGGTTTCAGAACTGTATTCAACAGAGTTGTTGTATATTAACCTGGTTTCAGAACTGTATTCAACAGAGTTGTTGTATATTAACCTGGTTTCAGAACTGTATTCAGAGTTGTTGTATATTAACCTGGTTTCAGAACTGTATTCAACAGAGTTGTTGTATATTAACCTGGTTTCAGAACTGTATTCAACAGAGTTGTTGTATATTAACCTGGTTTCAGAACTGTATTCAACAGAGTTGTTGTATATTAACCTGGTTTCAGAACTGTATTCAACAGAGTTGTTGTATATTAACCTGGTTTCAGATCTGTATTCAACACAGTTGTTGTATATTAACCTGGTTTCAGAACTGTATTCAACACAGTTGTTGTATATTAACCTGGTTTCAGAACTGTATTCAACAGAGTATATTAGTGTACATGTATGATAGGTTTCTACATCGTGTTATATTACTCAAGTGGTGCATCTTTTGAAAGATAATCTATTTCAGTCGTCCGTCTGTGTGGGCTACAAGGCATTCCAGATTTAACATCACAGCAGATCATGTTGCGAGTGGCCCCTAGACTTTCGCCTCTCACGTTATGACTGCTGATGAGCCACTCGTCTGGACTGTTCAAAGGACGATGCACATGGAAGGCATGATTTAGCATAATGTGGAGTGCGCTCCAATGACACAGTACACATAGATGATAGAGCTGGGAATTGCCAGGGACCTCACGATCCTGTATTATCTTGATACTTCGGTGTCGATATGATATGTATTGCAACTCGATATTGCGATTTGATGTTCCAAACATATAGCTCATTATATGTCTGCTGCAGAGGGACAAGAGAGAGCCATGAGAAAATTTGTTTTGATCAGTCATGAAAATAAAAGTACTGTAAAATATGGTAGCGGCTTACTATTTAAAAAGAAGATGGAGAACAAGCCCGAGGATGAAAATTACCAGAGTTTTGGCACAGGTACAGTCGACTAGCGCTAGTCGACAAAGCGCAACTTTACAAATCGATATTTACATTTAAGTCATTTAGCAGACGCTCTTATCCAGAGCGACGATATCTGGAGTCAAAATATCTATATAATACCCTCAAAAACAATATTGAAATATTAAACAGTATCAATGTCCCCCCCCCTTCACTAATAGCTGAAAGTGAAACTTTGCTGTGGTAGAGAGTGAGAGAGGAAAGAGAAGCTGATGTTTTGGTGGGGGCAGCTAAATGTAAGCTAAATATCGCCCCCTATCAGGTACAATGACATACTGCACTTGGAGTATGTACCTTCAACATATAAATTATTTTTTATTTAACTAGGCAAGTCAGTTAATAACAAATTCTTATTTACAATGACGGCCTACCCCGGACGACGCTGGGCCGATTGTGCGCTGCCCTATGCGACTCCCAATCACGGCCGGATGTGATTCAGCCTGGATTCGAGTCAGGGACTGTGTTGCTTATTGCACCGATGTGCCACTCGGGAGCCCTAACATAGACCTCTATGGCCCTGGTCAAATTCCTTAGAAATGTGGTGTTCTTTCTTTCCTTCTTCTCTTTCTTTCTTGATGTCATCTCTTATCTGATTGGATAGGTCAGTGAGAGTGATACTTCCAACATGTTGATTTTACATATCATGTGATATCAGTAATTAAGCTACCTCAATGAAGTGAGGAATGAAGGATGCATTTTTATTCAAACAAGGCCTATATCTAACAGGGACCACTTCATCTGGAGAAAAATATATTGTAAAAGATAGAAGATTACTAACTCTCTCTTGCCCTGCAGTGTCCCAGATGAGAAATTTGTGAAGCTCATTTTGATACTGCACGGTCTTTGTCATGAAGGATGCCCTGGAAAACAAAAATACAACCATACAATGCGAGTCACATTTCAAAATAATGTTAACATGGTTTAATACAGTGTTTCCCAACTCCAGTCCTTGACTTCCCCCAACAGCACGTTGTAGCCCCAGACAAATATACAGTACCTGATTCAACTCAAGAGGGCCTGATGATAAAGTTGACAAGTTGAATCAGTAGTTCTTGTCCGGGGCTACATTCAAAATTTGTACTGTTGGGGGTACTCGGGGACCGGAGTTGGTAACAACTAGTTTATGACACTGAACAAAAATATAAAGTGCAACATGTAAAGTGTTGATGCCATATTTCATGAGCTGAAATAAAATTGTACATATGCACAAGAAGCTTATTTCTCGCAAATTTTATGCACAAATTTGTTTACATCCCTGTTAGAGAGCATTTCTTGTTTGTCAAGATAATCCATCCACCTGACCAGTGTGGTATATCAAGAAGCTGATTAAACAGCATAATAATTACACAAGTGCACCATAAAACACAATGCCACATGTCTCAAGTTGAGTGTGCAATTGGCATGCTGACTGCAGGAATGTCCACCAGAGATGTTGCCAGAGAATGTAACGTTCATTTCTCTACCATAAGTCACCTCCAACATAATTTTAAAGAATTTGGCAGTACGTCCTACCAGCCTCATAACCGCAGACCACGTGTAACCACGACAGCTCACGACCTCCACATCCGGCTTCTTCACCTGCGGGGTCATCGGAGACCAGTCACCCGGACAACTGATGAAACTGTGGGACTGCACAATGTAATAATTTCTGCACTGCAATTTCTGCACTGTCAGAAACCATCTCAGGGAAGCTCATCTGTGTGCTCACCATCCTCACCAAGGTCATGACCTGACTGCAGTTCAGCGTCGTAACCAACTTTAGTGGGCACGCAGGAGAACTGTGCTCTTCAAGGATGAATCCTGGTTTCAACTATATGGGGCAGATGGCAGACAGCATGTATAGTGTTGTGTGGGCAAGAGGTATGGTTGGCGGTGGGGTTATGGTATGGGCAGGCGCAAGCTATGAGCAACGAACACAATTGCATTTTATCGATGGCAATTTGAATGCACAGCGATACCGTGATGAGATCCTGAGGCCCATTGTCGTGCAATTCATCCGCTGTCATCACCTCATGTTTCGCATGATAATACACAGCCCCATGTGGCAAGGATCTGTACACAATTCCTGGAAGCTGTAAATGTCCCATTTCTTCCATGGCCTGCATACTCACCAGACATGTCACCCATTGAGCATGTTTGGGATGCTCTGGATTTAAGTGTTTGACAGTTTTCCAGTTCCCACCAATATCCAGCAACTTCGCACATCCATTGAAGAGTGGGACAACATTCCACAGGACAAAATCAACAGCCTGATAAACTCTATGCGAAGGAGATGTGTCATGCTGCATGAGGTAAACGATGGTCACACCTGATACTGACTGGTTTTCTGATCCACACCCCTATCTTTTTTTAAAGGTATCTGTGACTAACAGATGCATATGAGTATTCCCAGTCGTGTGTAATCCATTAGGGCCTTGATTTATTTATTTCAATTGAATGATTTCCTTATGAACTGTAAATCAGTAAGATCATTGAAATTGTTGCGTTTATATTTTTGTTGAGTGTACAATAAGGCTCACCCTTTTACCACATTACACAAAAAAGTACAGAAGTGATACATTGATTGATTAGCCTGGTCCCAGATCTGTTTGTGCGATCATGTCAACTCCTTGCCTCTCACTGTCATGAGTTGACATGATAGCAGAAACAGATCTGAAGCTAGGCTATAAATGAATAAGACTGGGATGACATCACTCCCAGTAAATCCCAATATGTGCATGCATTTTTCTAAATGTATTACTCAATGCATTGGCAGGCAGTACAGTACAGTAAGCGGCAGGTTAGAGATGCGAGCCAGCAACCGGAGGGTTGCCAGTTCAAATCCCGGATCCGCGGGAAAAATCTGGCAGGAAGTGAGCTGGCAACCGGAGGGTTGCTGGAATCAAATCCTACATGCCATTACACTTAACTTCCCACAACAGCTCACTGGGCACCCTGTGTAACAGCTCACTGGGCACCCAGTGTAACAGCTCCCTGGGCACCCAGTGTAACAGCTCCCTGGGCACCCAGTGTAACAGCTCCCTGGGCACCCAGTGTAACAGCTCCCTGGGCACCCAGTGTAACAGCTCCCTGGGCACCCAGTGTAACAGCTCCCTGGGCACCCTGTGTAACAGCTCACTGGGCACCCAGTGTAACAGCTCCCTGGGCACCCAGTGTAACAGCTCCCTGGGCACCCAGTGTAACAGCTCCCTGGGCACCCAGTGTAACAGCTCCCTGGGCACCCAGTGTAACAGCTCCCTGGGCACCCAGTGTAACAGCTCCCTGGGCACCCAGTGTAACAGCTCCCTGGGCACCCAGTGTAACAGCTCCCTGGGCACCCAGTGTAACAGCTCACTGGGCACCCAGTGTAACAGCTCACTGGGCACCTAGTGTAACAGCTCACTGGGCACCCAGTGTAACAGCTCACTGGGCACCCAGTGTGGCAGCCCCCCCCCCACCTCTTCAAAACCTGTGTGTGTACTGTATGTGTGTATTTTTTCCGGAGCGGTTGGGTTTGAAAGAGTAAGTCAAATTTCAGTTGGACCTTGTAGGATAGGAAATCATCTTTCCAGAATATTTAGTGGGTGAAGGACTATAACACTTACCCAATAGTTGGATTAATGTTAGGGTCAAAGTTGTCCTCCACAAACCTCCAAACAATGCTTGACTTTCCAACCCCAGTGTCCTGAAGAATCACAAGGGAAAGGAGTTTAGTGAATGTTAGAATTCATCCATACTCGGTTACTGCCAAGACCACACAGACCATTAACTCATCGTCAGGATAACATCATTATGTGAAGAGAATACCCCATTGGTTCAAGAAGAAGAAATATTCCTACTGATATGATGCAAATATTTCGCAACACTTGTGCAATACATACACATGTAATGTTTATCAACATTAGTCTGGACGACTAATCTACTACTGATGAGTAAAATAGAGTGATGTCATTTAAATATTAGCTAACTGACTAAACTCCACGGTTATTGGAGTTTGACGAACTGGTCTCTGCCCCACTCCGTTGGTGGAGTTAATCAGAAACTTACTTCGCCATGGAGGAGAGTTCAGCCAGCTACATATTAGGTAGTGCGGTGCACAAAACGTTTAGTAGCATTGCTGTGGCGTCTGTCACTTGACATACTGCAATCTGAATGAACAGATAGTTAGATGAATACAAATCAGATTGTCTTACCCCAAGAAGGCAAACCTTTAACTCTCTCAACGTCATATCGATCTCCGAATTAATAGAACGTTTATGAACATTCCAACCACTTAAGCGATCGCTACCTAGCTAGATGTTTCAGTAGACAAGATTTTTAGCAAATAACCTCTCTTTTCATCAAATACCTATATTCAAATCCCAAACAGATTGACGAGAAGCAAAGAAAAAATGAACTTCTCAAACTCAGAACTTTAAAAATCACTGATATAATTTGCCATATTATGATTACTGTAGGTGGAAAGCTACAAAATAAGGCGCAGACTCCATCTTGAACTACGGTCCAATGTCGTGTCACGTGACACTCCGTAGTTATTTTTAGTTTAGAAATGTATGTAGCCAACACGCTTTCTTTATGTTCGTTTTAATAATACCAACGTATATCTCCTACATATTTAACGACATTATTGTTTACATTATTATTATTTTAAACTTGAAAAACTAAATCAGGAAGTACTTTCAGGAAGTAGTATTGGCTACGTTGATTGTAAAGCCATAGAGATAGATAGGTGACTCGTCTTCGTATCTGTGACAAAATGCCCAGCTGTGGAGTTTCTAAACCCAGAGGCGCAACATCGCGATATTTCCAGAAACGCTTGCCAAACAGATCAGGCTGGGGTTTGAGAAGTGAATAATGATACCTTAGTTGTTAATTTTCTTATAATTTATTGCCAAAACCTAGATTTGGCCAATGTCTTAAGTAGTTGAACGGCTTATTACTCCAACCTTGTGAAATTACTTTGTATCGAAGAAGTGAGAAGTAGTTTTAGCCTTATCTTATCTAACCCTTATCTTCAAAGCCTGCAGTCCAAATTCAAAGTAGACAGTCCTCGGCCCTAAACCCTTAAATAACATTTTACATCGTCACACCCGGGGCGGCAGGTAGCCTAGTGGTTAAAATGCAGCCGTGTCGATTCATTTCCACACTGTGTGGCCTCCAGAGTATGACTCGTGACTACAATTTGCATTGAATTGTGGGTCATATCAACCCCACAAGTGATCAAAGTTCTTCACTCGCTGCCATGAGCTAAAACGAGGGTGAGGGGATAACGTTAGTGAAGTGGACCTTCACTTAAAGATGGCAATCAAAGTGGGTAGTGTGAGGGCAGAGGAGATCAAAAATAAAAATAAATGTTGTTTGGACTGCAGCTATACTGTATTTGTTAAAATGGTGGAAGCCCTCACTGGCATTGCCCCTGCTACGAGAGTCTCCTGGCCACCAGAGGCCTCTATATCATTCTCTATGGTGACAGACCAAACAATCGATCACCGAGCATATCATCAAGATGGCAGGTATGTGGCTAGCTATGATAATAACGTTTATTCGAAACTTTAACGAAATCGTTTTTGTCCAAATACTGTTTAGGGTGTCTTGTGAAAAGTAGCCTACATTGACACAGTTTCTAGATTTATTGTGTGTTTTCAAGCAATAAGGATAGCTAGCTATCGTTACATGGGCAGCAAGCTGTGTTTTCAAGCGAAAGGGATATCTTAGCTAGCCAGTTCTAGTGTTTATATCTGCCTGTTGACAACACAAACACTGCACATGTTTCTAGGTATGGGTTGTAGCTATAATGTATTGTGTGTTAGGTCAATTTAAAATGTAATGTTAGTTAAATGTCAGGTCGACTTGCTTTCATGCCTAAACTACTGTATCTTGCTAGCTAGCTTGCTAGCCTTTACATCGATATCTTGGCATTCCAAATCCATCTTAAAACAATGGTATGCAGCAAGCAAGCTACCTTGTGATTTGGCAACCGTATATACCTTTCCAATACTAGCGCAAATTAGGTCCGTGGCTCATGTTAGTTAGTTATTTTCATTGGCTGAAACAGCATACATTAAATTGTTATTGGAAAGGTTTTTTTTTTGAGTTGGATGAACATTTCCCAGTTCTGTGTTTTATTAACATTGGCTGGCCACTGTTCTCTTGGTTTTACTTGTTACCACTGGATTAGGCTAAATGCCCCACTAGCCAGCAGATCCGAACCGCTTGTTTACAGCTGTACTAGGGTCAGACAGCATTCCTGTGTGTATTGAGGGGTCCGATTAATCACCCCCTTGCATATGATTTGGAACCTGGCTGCCTCCCAGCTGTCATCCAGGTGCCCCTCTCTGTCTGACAGCGAAGTTGGCTCAAAACAAATGTGAGGTTGTATTAAAAACAGTTAAAAGTAATCTCAAATGTAATTATTTATAGTTATACAATTGCTGACATGTAGTCGCTTGAGGATACAAGCTCAAGTACACAGTACAAATATAATAATTATGAAACCATTAAATATTTTGTATTTCCAATTCAACAAAACTGTATGAATACGGCTTGGAATTACTTATGCTTTCTAAATATTGTTTAATTAAATTATAAAATTACTAACTAAGATTTGACCTTAACTGTAAAATACATATTTGTATGCTTAGTGTTAGAGAAAATTTGCATATTTTCTAAAGGTCTCTCTTGTTCAAAACATCTGCCCCCATCACTGTGAACATCTCACAGAGCTATAGTTTGGCTTCCTAAACTCATTAGGAACTCACCTTTCATCTTATATTAATCTTGTTTAAAATCTGAATTATTTTAGACAAATGGCTATAAATCAAGCTCTGAATGTGCTACAGTGATGAAACCAGTCTCTCCTGCTGAGTTACGATGTAAGGATGGCAGGGAACTCGGTGGCTGTGACGTAGGGTTCAATTGTTTTCAGATTTTACATCCTATGTCACACAGGCCAGAACAAGAATAGACTAACGATTTTCAGCTCAAAGGTATTTGTTTCTGGCCATTTTGAGCCTGTAATCGAACTCACAATTGCTGATGCTCCAGATACTCAACTAGTCTAAAGAAAGACAGTTGTATTGCTTCTTTAATCAGAACAACTGTTTTCAGCTGTGCTAACATAATTGCTAAATGGTTTTCTAATGATCAATTAAGCCCTTTAAAATGATAAACTTGGGATAGCTAACACAACATGCCATTGGAAAACAGGAGTGATGGTTGCTGATAATGGGCCTCTTGTAGATATTACATAATTTGGTTGTTGTTGCTGTTTCCAGCTACAATAGTCATTTAGAACATTAACAATGTCTACACTGTATTTCTGATCAATTTGATGTTATTTTAATGGACAAAAAAAAGTAAAAAATGCTTTAAAAAACAATGACATTTCTAAGTGACCCCAAACTTTTGAAAGGTAGTATACATATTGGTTGTTTAGCTCCAGGACACTCACAAGACCAGTCTGGATGTAGATGGGTACCAGTTTTTTATTTTTTTATTATATAAGTACAGTGTTTTCGGAAAGTATTCAGACCCCTTGACTTTTCCCCTCCCATTTCCTACATTACAGCCTTATTCTAAAATAGATTACATTTGATTTTTTTCCTCATCTACAAACAACCCATGACAAAGCAAAACCAGGGTTTTAGAAATGTATTTTTTTTAAATAATGACGTACATAAATATTCAGACCCTTTACTCAGTACTTTGTTGAAGCAGCTTTGGGAGTGATTACAGCCTCAAGTCTTCTTGGGTATGATGCTACATGCGTGGCACATCTGTTTATCCCATTCTTCTCTGCAGATCCTTTCTAGCTCTGTCAGGTTGAATGGGGAGCGTTGCTGCACAGATATTTTCAAGTCTCTTTAGAGATGTTCGATCGGGTTCAAGTCTGGGCTCTGGCTGGGCCACTCAGGCATTCAGAGACTTGTCCCAAAGCCACTCCTGCATTGTCTTGGCTGTGTGCTTAGGGTCGTTGTCCTGTTGGAAGGTAAACGTCCGCCCCAGTCTGAAGTCCGGAGCACTCTGGAGCAGGTTTTCATCAAGGATCTCTCTGTACTTTAATCTGTTCATCTTTCCCTCGATACTGACTAGTCTCCCAGTCCCTGCCTCTGAAAAACATCCCCACTGCATGATGCTGCCACCACCATGCTTCACCGTAGAGATGGTGCCAGGTTTCCTCCAGACGTGAAGCTTGGCATTCTGGCTAAAGAGTTCAATCTTGGTTTCATTAGACCAGAGAATCTTGTTTCTCATGGGCTGAGAGTCCTTTAGGTGCCTTTTGGCAAACTCCAAGAACCTTCTTCCAAGTAGCCACCCTTTGCCTTGATGACAGCTTTGCACACTCTTGGCAATCCAACAATTGCAATCCAATGCTTTTCCAACAGTCTTGAAGGAGTTCTTACACATGCTGAGCACTTGTTGGCTGTTTTTCCTTCACTCTGTGGTCCAACTCATCCCAAACCATCTCAAATTGGTTTGAGGGTGGGTGATTATGGAGGCAAGGTCATCTGATGCAGCACTCCATCACTCTCCTTCTTGGTCATGTAGCCCTTACACAGCCTGGAGATGTGTTGGGTCTTTGTCCTGTTGAAAAACATATTTCATAGTTGTGATGTTTGTTATTTTTTTATTTTTTTAACCTTTTATTTAACTAGAACAAATTCTTATTTTCAATGACGACCTAGGAACAGTGGTTTAACTGCCTATTCAGGGACAGAATGACAGATTTGTACCTTGTTTGCTCGGTGATTCTACAACATCTTCACTATTATTCTACAATGTAGAAAATGTTAAAAATAAAGAAAAACCCTTGAATCAATAGGTGTGTCCAAACTTTTGACTGGTACTGTATATATTTTTTCAAATAGCAAAATGATCCTTGGTATGGCCATCATCTCAAAACATACTCAGTGTGACATTACAAATGACTTACCAACGGTTGTTGTTTTAATCTATTTTATTTTTCTATTTATTCTGACTTAGACTCTTAAGGATTAAGACTATGCAGAGCTGGTGCACGATACGGTGTGGAAAACATACCTCAATCCAAGGATGAGAAATGCGTTGTACTCTGAATTTTCCCATTATGTCAACTGTTACAGACAAGATTGAATGATTGCTATTTTTTTGCTAGCTTGCCCCTTTTCTCTCTTACGTAACATAGCAACAGTTGATGTATTTGCTAATCCCCAGCTCGTCGTATAGCTGGCATTTGGCTGAAGGTATTAATGGTTTTATGTTTGTAAAAATCTGTCCTCATCGCCATTCCATTTTGCAGGTCTGTCTTTATATTTTGAAGATGGCCATGATGATTTGGATGACTGTGAGTATTTCCCCCTCACCAATATGTTTCAAATGCCATGTTGAATTCTTGTGAAGTTCATGTAGATAAGATTTACCGAGGCACATACAATGCAGGATTTTACTGACACCTTCCAAAGTGTGGTGAGGGAAGCCTGTAGTTTCTGGTTGACCGTCTTGGTCCACATGAAATGTAAGGCTGTTGCATTTTACATTGACATTGTAGTCATTTAGCAGATGCTGTTATCCACAGGAACAATTACGGTTAAGTGCCTTGCTCAAGGGCACATCAACATAGTTTTCTTTACTTAGTCAGCTCGGGGATTCAAACCAGCGACCTTTCGGTTACTCGCCCAACACTCTTTACCGCTAGGCTACCCCTTAACTTTGTGTCAGGCAAGCTATTATTACCAATATCCATCTATCCCTCTTGTCATAGGCTACTCATTTTGTAACTGAAACAGGCAGTGCAATAGCTGTCACTTTCTCACTTTGCTTACTATGTATATTGAGGTTAAATGTGGTGTCTTACTACTTGCGCCAGGGTTAACCCAAAGCGCACTTATATCAACATTATAATTCTAACACTGAGCCTAATCTGACAGCAGTGGTTCCTTGTCTGGGTGAAAGTGCTTACTTGCAGTGCATTTGGAAAGTATTCAGACCCCTTGACTTTTTCCACATGTTACATTACAGCCTTATTCTAAAAAAATGTTTTTTAAATTAAATGTATGTCATCAATCAACACACAAAACCCCATAATGATGAAGCAAAAACAGTTTTTTAGGATTTCTTTGCAAATGTATAAAAAAATTACCTGGAAATATCACATTTACATAAGTATTCAGATCATTTGCTCAATATTTTGTTAAAGCACATTTGACAGCAATTACAGCTGAGATTCTTCTTGGTTATGATGCTACAAGCTTGGCATACCTGTATTTGGTGGTTTCTCCCATTTTTCACTGCAGATCCTCTCATGCTCTGTCAGGTTGGATGGGGAGCGTTGCTGCACAGCTATTTTCAGGTCTCTCCAGAGATCTTTGATCGGTTTCAAATCTGGGTACTGGCTGGACCACTCAAAGACATTAAGAGACTTGTCCCGAAGGCACTCCTGCGTTTTCTTGGCTGTGTCATTAGGGTCGTTGTCCTGTTGGAAGGTGAACTTCCGCCCCAGTCTGAGCCAGGTTTCCTCCAGACGTGACGCTTTGCATTCAGGCAAAATACTTCAATCTAGGTTTCATCAGACCAGAGAACTTGTTTCTCATGGTCTGAGAGTCAATTGGTTGCCTTTTGGCAAACTCCAAGCGGGCTG
This sequence comes from Oncorhynchus gorbuscha, assembly GCF_021184085.1. NCBI lineage: Eukaryota > Metazoa > Chordata > Actinopteri > Salmoniformes > Salmonidae > Oncorhynchus > Oncorhynchus gorbuscha. Next base: position 12,868,238 of record NC_060175.1, on the reverse strand, counting down.
TCATGTGCCTTTCACTGAGGAGTTGCTTTGGTCTGGCCACTCTACCATAAAGGAATGATTGGTGGAGTGCTGCAGAGATGGTTGTCCTTCTGGAAGGTTTTCCAATCTCCACAGAGGAACTCTGGAGCTCTGTCAGAGTGACCATCGGGTTCTTGGTCACCTTCCTGACCAAGGCCCTTCTCCCCCGATTGCTCCGTTTGGCCGGGTGGCCAGCTCTAGGAAGAGTCTTGGTGGTTCTCTTCCATTTAAGTATGATGGAGGCTGCTGTGTTCTTGGGGACCTTCAATGTTGCAGAATTTTTGCTCTGACATGCGCTATCAACTGTGGGACCTTTTATATAGACAGGGTGTACCTTTCCAAATCATGTCCAATCAATTGAATTTACCACAGGTGGACTCCAATTAAGTTGTAGAATCATCTCAAGGATGATCAATGAAAACAGGACGTACCTGAGCTTAATTTCCAGTCTCCTTGCAAAGGGTCTGAATACATATGCAAATAAGATTTCATACATTTGCAAAAAAAAATCTAAAAACCTGTTTTTGCTTTGTCGTTATGGGGTATTGTGTGTAGATTGATGAGAAAAACATTTTATTGAATCAATTTTAGAATAAGACTGAAACGTAACAAAAGTGGAAAAAGTAACTTTCCCGACTGCACCGTACGTTGTCTCCACACTCACTCACCTCAGCGTGAATCAAACATGTTTGTGAAGTTGTGATTTAAATTTAAATTTTCTTTCCCGGATAGTTGGGTTTGATGACTACGGATCAGAGTGCGACGGGATTCGGATCACAGCTTTTCTGGATGCAGGGCAGGACAATCTCACCCCCCTGGGGAGACTAGAGAAATACGCTTTCAGCGAAAATGTCTTCAACAGGTAGGAACGGAAATGATGATGCACTTGCAAACACGGCACAGGGAAGCAAAAGTTTAGACGTAATGTGATGCTCATGATGACTGCCATTTGTTTTTGCAATGTAATGACCACAGTACACATTGGATTTAAAAGTTCTGGTTCTTGTGAATTCACCAAACCTGAGCTCATGCCATGGCATGGCTGTAATATAACAGATGTCTGGCATCAGTGAATGGGCTGAGTGTAGGCTGGGCATTCCATACTACCAGGTCTTTTCACCCTGTGCTTCAAGACATGAACTCATGAGGCGCCACGATTGTTATGACGGGCATAGTTTGACCTTGGTGTTTCTGATTTGGTCTCTTCTTGCTTTCTGCTCAATCAACGATAAAAGCCTGATGCCCTCAGTGGGTTTAAAGACGTTAGCATGCACATCACCTCTCCAAACACCTCCATTGCCCCCAGTTGAACTCCACTCATGGGAATGAATTTTTCATGCTCTGCTTGTTGAGTAATTGGGGTGATTTCCAAGTGCATGTGTGTAATTTTCTCATCAGCTACGGGCCGGTAACGCTGTGTTGTGCTACTTGGGCTAGATCTTGGCACAGGCACTAACTTGGGGCTTGTGTTGCTTTCTAGGCAGATCGTGGCACGTGGGTTGCTTGATGTGCTTCGAGAGTTCAGTGACAATGAGAATGACTTTATCAGTGTCATGGAGACAGTTGCCCGAATGTCTGAAGATGGAGGTAGATGTTGTTTTTATCTGTCTCATATTATTTGACATCTGTCAATTGTTTGTGACGTTGGGGTCAATTGACTAACTTTTACATGCAATTAACCCCAAATAAAAATGTTTTGTTAGAACTTTTTTTGTACGCATGTTTGTGACCATCTCCCTATGTGTGTGTCTGTGTCCTCTTTGTGTGTGCCCTCAGAGCCCACAGTGCGCGCTGAGCTGATGGAGCAGGTGCCCAACATCGCAATGTTCCTACACGAGAGCCAGCCCAACTTCCCAGCAGCCTTCTCCAGATATCTGGTGCCCATCGTGGTTCATTATCTCACAGACCCCAATAACCAGGTAGGAACACACAGGATTCCCAACAGACCACAACAAAACCGTGACATTATCTTAAGCAATTGGAAATTCAACGAGCTCATAATACATTAAACAAATTCTAGGAAAAAAGGCTACCATAGTGAACTGAACAGAACACGTGCAGCGCACAATCAGTGTGCATTTCCAGGCTAAGTAAACACTATATATTGTATAGCATATTTTGAAGTAAAGCCGTCCGTACTTACAGAGAGGGTATTTTTCCCCAGGTGAGGAAGACCAGTCAGGCGGCCCTGTTGGTGCTGTTAGAGCAGGGCCTCATCTGCAAAGGCGACATGGAGACCAAGGTGTGTCCTGTTCTACTGGACCTCACCGAGCCCAGCAGCGACGACGACTACAAGATAGAGGCCGTCGCGGTAATATGACTTTGGCTTTGGGTTTATTGATGATTAAAGCTCACATTTAGTTACGTTTCAGCCTTATTCTAAAATTGATTTTTTTTTTTAAGCCTCATCAATCTACACACAATAACCCATAATGACAAAATGAAAACAGATACCTTATTTATATAAGTATTCAGACCCTTTGCTATTGATCATCTTTGAGATGTTTCAACAACTGTGAGTCCACATGTGGTAAATTAAACTGATTGTCTATATAAGGTCCCACAGTTGACAGTGCATGTCAGAGCAAAAACCAAGCCACGAGGTCAAAACAATTGTCCGTAGAGCTCCGAGACAGGATAGTATCGATGCACAAATCTGGGGAAGGGTACCAAAAAATACCTGCAGCATTGAAGGTCCCCGGGAACAAAATGGCCTCCATCATTGTTAAATGATTTGTTATCATTGGAAGAAGTTTGGAACTACCAAGACTCTTCCTAGAGCTGGCCACCCGGCCAAACTGAGCATTTGGGGAAGAAGGGCCTTGGTCAGGGAGGTGACCAAGAACCCGATGGTCACTCTGACAGAGCTCCAGAGTTCCTCTGTGGAGATTGGAGAAACTTCCAGAAGGACAACCATCTCTGCAGCACTCCAACAATCAGACCTTTACGGTAGAGTGGCCAGACCGAAGCCACTCCTCAGTAAAAGGCACATGCCAGCCCGCTTGGAGTTTGCCTAAAGGACCCTCAGACCATGAGAAACAAGATTCTCTGGTCTAACAAAACCAAGATTCAACTCTTTGTCCTGAATGCCAAGCGGCATGTCTGGAGGAAACCTGGCACCATCTCTACGGTGAAGCATGGTGGTGGCAGCATCATGCTGTGGGGATGTTTTTCAGTGGTAGGGACTGGGAGACTAGTCAGAATCGAGGGAATGATGAAAGGAGCAAAGTGCAGAGAGATCCTTGATGAAAACCTGCTCCAGAGCACCCAGGACCTCAGACTGGGGGTGAAGGTTCACCTTCGAACAGGACAACAACCCTAAGCACACAGCCAAGACAATGCAAGAGTGGCTTTGGGACAAGTCTCTGAATGTCTTTGAGTGGCCCAGCCAGAACCCTGATTTGAACCCGATCAAACATCTCTGGAGAGACCTGAAAATAGTGGTGCAGCGACGCTCCCCATCCAACCTGACAGAGCTTGAGAGGATCTGCAGAGAACAATGGGAGAAACTCACATACAGGTGTGCCAAGCTTGTCGCGTCATACCCCAGAAGCCTTTGAGGCTGTAATCACTCTGAAAGGTGCTTCAACAAAGTACCGAGTAAATGATCTGAATACTTATGTAAATGTGATATTTATGGGTTTTATTTTGAATAAATATGCAAAAAAAATGCTTTGCTCTTGTGTGTTGATTTTATAAGGGAAAAAAACAATAAAATCATTTTTAGAATAAAGCTGTAACGTAACAAAATGTGGGGAACAAAGGCAAGGGGTCTGAATACTTTCCGAAAGCACAACACAAAGACATACAGGACACAGATGCAAGAGTAGTGGTTCTGAGGCATTCTACCAAAAACACGTCAGACAAAGATGATCTCGGCTAAGACTGATCCCTGGATGGGAAGAATGAGGATATCGGCTAAGACTGATCCCTGGATGGGAAGAATGAGGATATTGGCTAAGACTGATCCCTGGATGGGAATAATGAGGATGGTTGTTAGTGGACCCTAGCCACAATATTGAAGTCAATATGAGATGCAGCTTCAGAGGAATTTGCAGTGGGTAGACAAGTCAGCATAAATGCAAGGTCACTATCACCAGTACTGTGTTTATAAAAATTGTTTATTTTTGTAACCTTGATGATGCCTTCTCTAATACGGTTATCTGTGGAATGGTAAGGCTGTGTGGAATGCCCAGCTGAATCCTCCACCAAGTCCAACAGTGCTGTTTGAGAATCAAGCACTGTGCTTCCTTTGTGCTCTGATCCATGTGGAGGTGTAAGGGTGCCCCTAGACGCAGATCTTGGGTCAGTTTAGCATTTTCCCCAGCAAACATTTTTTAAGATTGGGGGAGGGGAAGCTGATCCCAAATCTGTACTCTGGAGCCCCTGTGGATTCCATTAGAATTCCATTGATTGTGATCCTCTCTCCCTGCTCTGTAGATCATGTGTAAGCTGGTAACCATGCTGAGCAAAGAGACCGTGGAGCAGCTGTTGCAGCGTTTCTGTGAGCTGTGCAGCGACGCCAGGCTCTTCCAAGTCCGCAAGGTAAACTCAAACACACAGTTCTCCGGATCCAACTAGAGCGCAGTTTTGACAATAAACATGACTCACTGTTTATGGTAGTCGCTCAAGGATTGTGTTTCCCATCTTGAATCTTCTGAAATGTTCACAAACTGAATGAATGCAGTGTGTTTTATGATTCAGTATGACTGCCTAAACTATCTGTTTGGAATTGTAATCCCCTTGGGAACTTAGTGCCAGTTGGGGAGGGGTATTTATTTTGGAGATTTTCCTGAGCTTGTAACGACTGTAATGTGCCTTGGTGTGTCCCAATGTTGCCCCTTATTATTCAGAACCAACCGTATTAAGTCTATAAGGCCGACACGGGTAAATACTTTTTAGAATAAAGTTTTTTTTTTTTTTTTTTTTCTCCAGTCGTACGAGTGAGCAAAAAAGCTGCATGAACAAACCAGTTTTAACAGGTTTTTGACACTGTTTTCCTTCAGGTGTGTGCAGCCAATTTCGGAGAGTTCTGTTCCATTGTGGGCCGGGATGCCACAGAGAAACTACTGGTGAGTCACTAGGATGTTGCTTTATTTCATCATCACACTCAAAGATGCAGTATCAATAAATCAATCAATCAAATGTATTTATAAAGCCATTCTTACATCAGCTGGTGTCAGAGTGCTGTACAGAATCCCAGCCTAAAACCCCAAACAGAAAGTAATGCAGGTGTAGAAGCACAGTACCAGTCAAAAGTTTGGACACACCTACTCATTCAAGGGTTTTTCTTTACTTTTACTATTTTCTACATTGTAGAATAATAGTGAAGACATCAAAACTATGAAATAACATGTGGAATCCTGTAGTAACCAAAAAGTGTTAAACAAATCAACATATATTTGAGATTCTTCTAAGAAACCACCTTTTGCCTTGATGACAGCTTTGCACACTCTGTCACAAGTTTCCAAAATCCTCGCCCACGTGGACATTATGTAAGAGTAATGTAATCAAATCAAATTCATTTGTCGCATACACGTGGTTAGCAGCTGTTAATGCGAGTGTAGCGAAATGCTTGTGCTTCTAGTTCCGACAATGCAGTAATAACCAACGAGTAATCTAACCTAACAATTCCAAAACTACTACCTTATACACACAAGTGTAAAGGGATAAAGAATATGTACACAAAAATATATGAATGAGTGATGGTACAGAACGGCATAGGCAAGATGCAGTAGATGGTATCGAGTACAGTATATACATATGAGATGAATAATGTAGGGTATGTAAACATCATATTAAGTGGCATTGTTTAAAGTGGCTAGTGATATATTTTGCATCAATTTCCATCAATTCCCATTATTAAAGTGGCTGGAGTTGAGTCAGTGTGTTGGCAGCAGCCACTCAATGTTAGTGGTGGCTGTTTAACAGTCTGATGGCCTTGAGATAGACGCTGTTTTTCAGTCTCTCGGTCCCTGCTTTGATGCACCTGTACTGACCTCGCCTTCTGGATGATAGCGGGGTGAACAGGCAGTGGCTCGGGTGGTTGTTGTCCTTGATGATATACAGTGCCTTGCGAAAGTATTCGCCCCCCTTGAACTTTGTGACCTTTTGCCACATTTCAGGCTTCAAACATAAAGATATAAAACTGTATTTTTTGTGAAGAGTCAACAACAAGTGGGACACAATCATGAAGTGGAACAACATTTATTGGATATTTCAAACTTTTTTAACAAATCAAAAACTGAAAAATTGGGCGTGCAAAATGATTTGCAAAGCACTGTATGTATATGCCAATTATTTTATGGTCCTACTGCATTCTGTCCCGTATCAACACTTTTCAAACTTTTGGTGCCAGCGAGAATGACATAAGAAAGTAGTCAATGTGACTAGCCTAATGGAGCCTCCACCATGTATATCTCACTAGGTCAGGACATTTAATCCTCCATATATCCATGATATTTGTGATTTCCTTAAGTGCAACCTACCTTTGTCTAATAAGAAATTCTAGTTTTTCATTGGAAAATGTTTTGCTACAGTTTGCAACGATCTCCACTAATGAATACATCCCTTGTAATGATTATCTTCTGTCACTGCCCAGATGTCCAAGTTCTTTGACCTGTGCTCTGACAGCCTGTGGGGCATCCGGAAGGCATGCGCCGACTGCTTCATGATAGTCTCCAACTCCACCTCCCCTGAGGTGCGACGCACTAAACTGTCCCCCCTTTTCAGTAGCCTCATCAGTGACCAGTCTCGCTGGGTAAGAGACTGTACACACACACACACACACACACACACACACACACAGTATAAACATCATTCTATTCTGGTGTTGTTTGTATGAGATATTTTTCCGCATGAATGACCACCTATTACAATAATAACAGTGATGATAGATTGACGGTGAACATCATAGAGATGCATATATTATTATGTGTGTTTAATGACGTGGTCGACACGCTCTCTTGACCCTCCAGGTGCGCCAGGCTGCCTTCCAGTCTTTGGGACGCTTCATCTCCACCTTTGCCAACCCCTCCAGCACGGGCCTCTACTTCAAAGAGGACGGCACACTGCTGGAGGTCCCCACGTGTCCCTCTGACAGGTTAGGACACAAACACAAACCAACAGCAAAACACACACATTGTCACCGCACCACTCTGGGTCCAAAAAAACCCTATTTGAAATGTACCATACTAGGAAAATGAACCATTAGCCTTTTCTTGTTTTCACTTTTGAATTTAGAGTTTTGAGTGTTGTGATTTTTATTATAGTTATAATGAATGTAAGTGTCGATAGGACATCAGTCAATTAATATCATCTTGTGTGCGTCTTCAAGCAATGGCATCAGTTGGATTTCATTTAGCTGTTATTAATTCACCGTATGTGTCTATTATATTCTGAGGCTACACTGAACATATCCCAGTGACCAAAACAATCTTGAAGCGTGATTTCCGATTGGTCAGACCAGCGTTGAATAGTCCTCACCCCAGGTGCTTCCTGTTTGAGTTTCTGCCAATAGGAGGGGAGGAGCAAGATGGAATCGTGGTCTGATTTGCTGAATGGAGAGCGGGGGAGGGCATTATATGCATTCTGGAAGGTAGAATAACAATGGTTGAGAGTTTTAGCAGCTATTATTCCTTGTCCTAACAGTTGACACAATTTTGGTAACTTTCACTTGCTTGACACTTTGTCATACCTTTGTTTAGTTGTAGTGCGTAACAGTCTACGGTTCTCTTTTTGTTCCCATCATCTTGACATTTTTCAGCACCGTTGTACTCCACCATGGCTGTGTAGGTGCTGAATTTTGCACAGAGGGAGATAGCTCCTGTTTCACTTTGTTCATGGTGCGACCAGAATTGTTTTCTTTACAAGCCAACTTATTTTCCAATGACAGTGAAGTGAAGAAATTGTCCATGGTGACATTCGTCCCCTTGCCAGTATAAGGTTCCATAAGCCTCATCACCACATTCTCCCACACTCTCTCACCTGCTGCCTCATGTGGATATCTTTCCAGATATTGAAAGCAGTTCAGCATGTACATTTACGCACACTCTCGCTGTCTAGCCTGTATTCCCTGTAGGCCAGAGTAGACTGATAAGACCGCTCATCAACTCACCCATTCTCCCCCTTTCTTCCCAACATACTTCACTTAATTTTTGGGGCGGCAGGGTAGCCTAGTGGTTTGAGCATTGCACTAGTAACTGAAAGGTTGCAAGTTCGAATCCCCGAGCTGACAAGGTACAAATCTGTCGTTCTGCCCCTGAACAGGCAGTTAACCCACTGTTCCTAGGCCGTCATTGAAAATAAGAATTTGTTCTTAACTGACTTGCCTAGTAAAATAAAGGTAAAATAAAATAAATAAATAAATAAAACATATTTAATCTGTTTTATTTGTGAAATTAGTTTAGATTCAGTTTCATTATCTGGGTGATTATCAGCTGGGCACTGCACTTTCAAATGTTGGGAGGAGTGGAGCAGGACCTACTGTTGGGAGCAGTGGAGCAGGACCTACTGTTGGGAGGAGTGGAGCAGGGCCTACTGTTTGGAGGAGTGGAGCAGGGCCTACTGTTTGGAGGAGTGGAGCAGGGCCTACTGTTTGGAGGAGTGGAGCAGGGCCTACTGTTTGGAAGAGTGGAGCAGGGCCTACTGTTGGGAAGAGTGGGAGGGCAGGGCCTACTGTTTGGAAGAGTGGAGCAGGGCCTACTGTTGGGAAGAGTGGAGCAGGGCCTACTGTTGGGAAGAGTGGAGCAGGGCCTACTGTTGGGAAGAGTGGAGCAGGGCCTACTGTTGGGAAGAGTGGAGCAGGGCCTACTGTTGGGAAGAGTGGAGCAGGGCCTACTGTTGGGAAGAGTGGAGCAGGGCCTACTGTTGGGAAGAGTGGAGCAGGACCTACTGTTGGGAAGAGTGGAGCAGGACCTACTGTTGGGAAGAGTGGAGCAGGACCTACTGTTGGGAAGAGTGGAGCAGGACCTACTGTTGGGAAGAGTGGAGCAGGACCTACTGTTGGGAAGAGTGGAGCAGGCCCTACTGTTGGGAAGAGTGGAGCAGGCCCTACTGTTGGGAAGAGTGGAGCAGGACCTACTGTTGGGAAGAGTGGAGCAGGCCCTACTGTTGGGAAGAGTGGAGCAGGCCCTACTGTTGGGAAGAGTGGAGCAGGCCCTACTGTTGGGAGTGGAGCAGGAGTGGAGCAGGCCCTACTGTTGGGAAGAGTGGAGCAGGCCCTACTGTTGGGACTGTTGGGAAGAGTGGAGCAGGCCCTACTGTTGGGAGGAGTGGAGCAGGCCCTACTGTTGGGAGGAGTGGAGCAGGCCCTACTGTTGGGAGGAAAGGAGCAGGCCCTACTGTTGGGAGAAGGAGGTAGAAAGGAGCAGGCCCTACTGTTGGGAGGAGCGGAGCAATGGGGGAAAACCATTCAATGAATGACATTACCTCAATCAACTGGTTGTAAACTCCAGTACCTGATATTAAGATTCTAACAACGACAGTGTGTTATATAGACTTATTTTGGAAAAGTCGAGGACAGAGGCCTGCATGAGAAAAAAAATGGAGTAATAAATTAATACAGTTCATGAGCAGTCAAAATCACTAGTGTTAAATGGGTTTGAATTAATGTGTGTTGTGTTGTGTCACAAAGTTGTGTTGTGATAATTTATTCCAAATGCATTTGTTTTTAAATAATGTTGATATAGTTAGAGGGAGATAATGGGGCTCTCTGATATTTGTTGGCTCTCTGTTGCAGCAATTCCCCCCTCTGCATAGAGTCCTCCAACGGCCCCACAGCGAGACCCTCACACACACCCATTAACCAAGATGGCCGCTCCACCCCATCCCTGGAATCCATGTCCAGGGGGAACAGCGACAGCGACTCCACACACACTCCTCCCCAAAACCAACACGAAGGCCAGGCGTGCAACAACAACAACCTTCCTCCCACAAATAATAAAAACAAGGAGACGGAACAAACAGACCAGAATTTTAACTCTTTCCTCTACTGGAGGCCTCCGTTAGTGGATATCAGCCAGGAGCTGGAGATGCTGAAGGGCCAGGGTCCTCGGACTCGGACAGAGGGAGAAAAGGAGGAGGAGGTGGTGGTGTCCAGTCTGGATCCAGCCACCTGCTCTCAGATCCAGAAGGTGTTGGACTGCCTCCAGCCCCACATGGACGACCCTGATGTACAAGGTGAGGATTGAGGGAAACATGTCTCGTCAAAGGTTGTCAATTAAGTAAAGAAATTGGTTTTGGACAAGTTGTGTTTTATGGTGACACAATGCGCTGGATATCATCCAACCTTCACAACATTATTTAACACACAGTGAACTTAATAGTCTGGACATTTAGGAGTTTGAGCGTGACCTGTGTATTCAAATCAAGTCCAACTTTATTTGTCACATGTGCCATATACAACAAGTGTAGACTTTACTGTGAAAGCCCATAACCAACAGTGCAGTTCAAGAAGAGTTAAGATAATATTTACCAAATAGAAAAAATAAAATAAAAAGTAATAAGAAAAAGTACACAATGAGAAAAACAACGAGGCTATATATACAGGGGGCACCGGTACAGAGTCAGTGTGGAGGCTATATACAGGGGGCACCGGTACAGAGTCAGTGTGGAGACTATATACAGGGGGCACCGGTACAGAGTCAGTGTGGAGACTATATACAGGGGGCACCGGTACAGAGTCAGTGTGGAGACTATATACAGGGGGCACCGGTACAGAGTCAGTGTGGCTATATATACAGGGGCACCGGTACAGAGTCAGTGTGGAGGCTATATACAGGGGGCACCGGTACAGAGTCAGTGTGGAGACTATATACAGGGGGCACCGGTACAGAGTCAGTGTGGAGACTATATACAGGGGGCACCGGTACAGAGTCAGTGTGGAGACTATATACAGGGGGCACCGGTACAGAGTCAGTGTGGAGGCTATATATACAGGGGGCACCGGTACAGAGTCAGTGTGGAGACTATATACAGGGGGCACCGGTACAGAGTCAGTGTGGAGACTATATACAGGGGGCACCGGTACAGAGTCAGTGTGGAGGCTATATATACAGGGGGCACCGGTACAGAGTCAGTGTGGAGACTATATACAGGGGGCACCGGTACAGAGTCAGTGTGGAGACTATATACAGGGGGCACCGGTACAGAGTCAGTGTGGAGGGGGCTACAGAGTCATACAGGGGGCACCGGTACAGAGTCAGTGTGGAGACTATATACAGGGGGCACCGGTACAGAGTCAGTGTGGAGACTATATACAGGGGGCACCGGTACAGAGTCAGTGTGGAGACTATATACAGGGGGCACCGGTACAGAGTCAGTGTGGAGACTATATACAGGGGGCACCGGTACAGCAGTCAGTGTGGAGGCTATATATACAGGGGGCACCGGTACAGAGTCGGTGTGGAGGCTATATATACAGGGGGCACCGGTACAGAGTCAGTGTGGAGGCTATATATACAGGGGGCACCGGTACAGAGTCAGTGTGGAGACTATATACAGGGGGCACCGGTACAGAGTCAGTGTGGAGGCTATATACAGGGGGCACTGGTACAGAGTCAGTGTGCGGTGGTACAGGTTAGTTGAGGTCATTTGTACATGTAGGTGGGGGTGTAGTGACTATGCAGAGATAATAAACAGCGAGTAGCATCAGTGTACAACATTTTTATTAATTGGGTGGCGATTTTTATTAATTGTTCAGCAGTCTTATGGCTTTGGGGTAAAAGCTGTTGGGGGCTTTTTGGTCCTAGACTTGGAGCTCCGGTACCTTTTTTATGTCACATTACAACTGTGTGTGTGTCTTTCCGCATGTGTCTCCCAGCCCAAGTACAGGTGCTCTCAGCCGCCCTAAAGGCTGCCCAGCTGGAGAGCCAGTCTGAGGAGGAGGGTGAGTCAGAGAGCCAGACACCAGAGGGTGGAGAACCAGATGAGGAGTCCTCCCAGAACAGAGTGACCACAGAGGAGACACAGACACCTGAGCCACCAACCCAGCAGGCCAAGGACCCAGCACCCACAGAGGAACAGAAAGAGGCAGAAGCTGAGACTGAGAAGGAGCCAGAGCCTTTTGAGTCACCCTCCAACTCGCCTGTCCTAGTACGGGAGGACTCGGACCACAGCAGCGTGGTGAGTCAAAATTATTTTGATTAATTGCTTTTTGACACTGAGAGACTAAATGGAACTTTGACACTGTTAATGAGACTATATTGAACTTTGACACAAAAGCCTAGTGAACAAACAGATCATCGACCATCTTGAATCCCACCGTACCTTCTCCGCTATGCAATCCGGTTTCCGAGCTGGTCACGGGTGCACCTCAGCCACACTCAAGGTCCTAAACGATATCATAACTACCATTGATTAAAAAACAGTACTGTGCAGCCGTTTTCATTGACCTGGCCAAGGCTTTCTACTCTGTCAATCACCGTATTCTTATTGGCAGACTCAACCGCCTTGGTTTCTCTAATGACTGCCTCGCCTGGTTCACCAACTACTTCTCAGATAGAGTTAAGTGTGTCAAATCGGTGGTCCTGTTGTCCGGACCTCAGACTGGTATATTTGTCTGTGCTAGCTGACTGGTATATTTGTCTGTGCTAGCTGACTGGTATATTTGTCTATGTATCTACTCCTGTTGTTGGTCAGGATCCGGAGCTGATGGAGAGCCTGGAGGGGAAAGAGGACTCTGCTTTCAACCAGGTGTGTGAGGAGAAGTCCAAGGTCCAGGTCAGTTAGTCAGTTCTGTCAAACACTGAATTTCTGAATTTCTAATAAACCTTGCTGTGCACATAGAGGGACATTTATGTTCCAGTCAAGTCTGAGGTACATCTTTAATTTGTTTTGTCTGAGAATAGTAAAATGATCCAGTGTCCAAGGAATTGCGATTGACAAGATCTAGGGCCAGTGTTCCAGAACCAGATTCCGCCTAGTCCTGGTCTAGTCCTGGTCTAGTCCTGGTCTAGAATGCATATCTCCATTGATGGTGCATTTGAGTCCTGGACGGGCTTAAGCCTGGTACAGATCCAGCAGCCAACAAAAGGAAAGACGAGACAAAACAAGATAGAATTGGAATTCTATGTTGTAAAACAGCTGACTGGGGAATTGAAATGCAAAAGGTTGAGCACAGTGCTGAAACTTTGCTACACAGTTGCTAGCTACTTGTAGCAAGGTATTTAGCAAACAAGTTTCATGAAATACATGCAGCCACTGGCTAGCTCACTTTGTGACTTGACAACGAAATATTAGCAAGCCAGGCTAGCTAACTTCAGCTAGCCCCACAGAAATGGATATCTGGCTGAAACCTTGGTTGGCTAAACACGGAAGGTTAGCGCACTGTTATCGTATTGGCTAAACGGACACATCTAGTCTTTCGCTAAGATTTGACGTGTGGAATTTTGGAATCTTCAGCATCCGACACGAGACGTTCTGAAACTACACCATTCAGATCACGAACACGTAAAGCAGTCCATTCTCGTCTCAGCTGTTGAATGTGAATCGGGCTTTCGTCCGTGTCTGGGGAAATCAGCTCCTCTTCTCCCTTCATCTGAGAGCTGCTGCCATGGATATGATAGTAACAGGTTTGAACCACTCTTGCCCCCTCCTCCTCCTCCTCCAGAATGTGATTCCCCAGCAGCTGCTGGACCAGTATCTTTCCATGACGGACCCGGCACAGGCTCAGACGGTGGACACCGAGATCGCCAAGCACTGTGCGTTCAGCCTACCTGGCGTGGCCCTCACCCTGGGCCGACAGAACTGGCACTGCCTAAAGGACACGTACGAGACCCTCGCCACCGACGTACAGGTGGGTGCTTTTGGATTCAAAAGTTTTCCGTTGTGTGCCCAAGAACACGACAGAGATAAGTCGGGCTCTTCAATGATAAGAGCTTGGTTTGGAACGAAAAGTGAACAACACACTATGTATTGACATCATCTCATCACTGGAGATTGATACGTCAGAAAACAACCGTTACATTTCTGTTAGAAATCTTATGCACGTTGCTATGCTAATGGCCAGTCCAGTGACTGCTTGGTCACAGGTCTCATGACGTAATATTGACGTGTTAGTTTGCAACCAAAAGCAATACAGCTTGTCATTTTGACTTGGAGGCTGTACGGAACTTCAGTTCCCTCAAATGTTTGCTTATTTCTGGCCAAATTAGATGGGACAGCGATGGAGAGGAGAGAGTGTGCTGAAGTAGCAGTGGCTAAACTCTCAATTACCACCTCTGACCTGACAAAGGTCATGTTGACAAAACTCCTCCTAATTCTCTCTAACATGGAAACGTTTTGTTTCGTGACGAGTCAAGCTAACCTCCTTGCTGTACTCATTACCCCTACAGTGGAAAGTGCGCCGGACGCTGGCATTCTCCATCCACGATCTGGCCCTGATCCTGGGGGACCAGCTGACGGCGGCCGACCTGGTGCCCATCTTCAACGGCTTCCTTAAGGACCTGGACGAGGTGCGCATCGGGGTGCTCAAACACCTCTATGACTTCCTCAAGGTGAGACCACCATACGTGTAACGAGCATCTGTGTAGCGATTCTAAATCGGCCATCTACATAGGCTACACATTAAAATGCAAACATTTGGTCCACCTGCTGTGCTCTTTTACTAGCCTGGTCCCAGATCTGTTTGTGCTCTTCTTACCAACTCCATTGCTCATTGTCGAGCCAAACATTGATAAGGTGTTGTCATGAGAGCACAAACAGACTGGAACTCAGGCTACCATAATACGTATCACATGGTAAATCTAGAGTGGATTTTAAATGTGGATGTCTGCCTGACTTGACCTGTGTACTGAGTTCATATGGTTGTCATAGAACCAATCTCTCTTTCACAATAACAACATGTTTAGTTTACAGGTTGACTCCTTTTACTCTTATTTCGTTTGTCTCCACTTCTTTTGATACTTGTGCCTTGCGTCACTAATAAATTATAATTTGTTGTCCAGGGGTTTTGTAATGATGGGGAAACATGATGAGGGTGTTTCCACCAATTCGGTGCCTTTTGAGATGCGTAACTTTTGGTTTCACCCAATTTTAGCATTCTGTCATAACAAACTCATTTTCCCATCTCAAGTAAGTGTCGAATAAAGTAACTGGGTTGTACATAACAGGGTTGATGATTTCATCTTAGTAATCTTCACAAATGACTTTGTCAAAGCAACACAATAATCAGGGCTTTACAATGGTGGTTTAAACTTGGGGTTATGTGGATTCAAATCTTCCCAGAAGTCAGAGGGTGCACAGAGCGACATGTAGAAATGCATCATTTTAGCACTTTAGTAAGTCTTTATTTATGTAAACATTTTGACTAATTGAATTCTCTATTTGGTCTATATTAAGGGGCACTTTAATTGAACAGGCTTTTAAAATTCAATATCGGTGCACAATTTCTACCAAAAATATCAAAGCAATACAAAAGGCACTCTTTTCGTGGAACGACCCATAACTTGGATCTGTTGCTGTGGTGTTAAAGCTTTCTGTCTTGTCTTGTGGCAGCTGCTCCATGCAGAGAACAGGAGAGAGTACCTGTACCAGCTTCAGGAGTTCATGGTGACGGACAACAGCCGCAACTGGAGGTTCAGATACCAGCTGGCTGAGTGAGTCTCCCATTCATTTAGATACCAGCTGGCCGGGTGAGTCTCCCATTCATTTAGATCAGGGCTAGTCTTTCTCATTCATCTAGGATCGAGGCCTCCAGATTTCTCCCAATAGAGGGCGCACTTGCCACCAGACTGATGTCATGCACAATTTTAGTATTCCACTTGGATGGGCCTTCCAATGATCACAGGGTTTCATCCAGGTCAGCAGGGTGGATCAGCCAATGAATGATGCTCCTGAGCAGGACGGCATATGACAATAAATCACTAACATTGGGCCCGTATCCTCAGTATCTCGGCGTAGGAGTGCTGAACTAGAACCAGTTTAGCCTTTTAGATCGTAATAAGATTATATGGACAGATGCTAGATCAGCACTCCTACTCTGAGACAGTTTGTGGATTCAGGTCCTGGCCCCGTATCTGTTTGTACTCTTGTCTACTCCATCAAGCCAAACACAACAATGAATGACAGGTCACTCAGGTTAACATGGCGCTCCATGCTGTCACAAAAGCAGTCACCCTCTTGGTTTTATTTACTCTGCTCTCCCAATGCATATATAAGTATTTTTGGACTTCTTTGGGGAGTGAAGATATCAGAGAAAGAAAATGTTTATTTTTAGGATGACCCCCCTGAAGAGCCCGTGTGTGTTGAACAGAACGTCTTCATGTGTGTGTCCACAGGCAGCTGATCTTGATCATGGAGTTGTACAGCCACGATGATGTGTATAACTACCTCAGACAAATAGCACTGACCCTCTGCTCAGACAAAGTGTCAGAGGTCCGGTGGATCTCTTACCAGCTGGTAGGCATGCCATTTGCACTTGAATTTGTTTGGGGGGTGAAATGATGTAACAATGTTTTCTTTATTATTGTTTGACAGCCTCAAGTACTCATATTGTCCTCAATGATATGAGGTCTGCTTGTGTTCGCATGTCTGTATTGTGACAAATGTCTGTGGAAGTGAGTCATCTCATCAGTGACCTGCCTTTCTTAAAGAATGGGAAGCACCCAAACATGGTTTGCCTCACAAATGGCTGAAAATATTCCATTGTCTGTGTCAGGTCCACATTAGGTAAACATCAATAGAAAAACAGGAAACGACTATGAAATAACAAAATATTTCAGTTGTGTATATTACTTTTTTATTAGTTTTTATTTGATCATCTCATCTCTGCTCAGGCAATAGCAGCCAGCCAACGGTATCTCTGTGCTTCCCATACTCAACAGTCTTTTAGTCATCCTACTTAGCAAGGCTAGTGGCTAGCTGGTAGCTGCCTAAGTATGCTGCAGAGCTGTCTGACGAAACCATTTGACTAGTTCTTTAAAGAAGACATGGCATACTTTCTAGACTGCTTATATCCAGCTCCTATAACTATCAATCGGGTAGAGCTACTTCGCGTACTGTCTCTATCCCTCTCGTCATGTTGTGTACATTACTCTCATGCAGTCTGTTGTGCGGGCTCTGTCCGAGCCAGGAAGAACAGGCACAATGGATTGTGGTCATTGTATTTAATTACCACGTTTATGCGCTGAACTAGTTTGGATATTTGCTTCATGAAAACTACAACTCCCTTCAGCCCAGCATCCCACATACACTATATAGACAAAAGTATGTAGACACCACTTCAAATGAGTGGATTCGGATATTTCAGCCACACCTGTCGCTGACAGGTGTAAAATAGAGCACACAGCCATGCAATCTCCATAGACAAACATTGGCAGTAGAATGGCCTTACTGAAAGGCTCAGTGACTTTCAACGTGGCACCGTCATAGGATGCCACATTTCCTACAAGTCAGTTTGTCCCGATCAACTGTAAATGCTGTTATGTGGAGTGGAAACGTCTAGTGGCAACACCGGCTCAGCCGCGAAGTGGTAGGGCCACACAAGCTCACAGAACAGGACCGCCGAGTGTTGTAGCGTGTAATAATCTGTCCTCAGTCGCAACATTCACTAATGAGTTCCAAACTGTCAAGCGTTGGATGTAATGGTGTTAAGCTCGCCGCCATTGGACTCTGGAACAGTGGAGACGCGTTCCCTGGAGTGATGAAGCACGCTTCACCATCTGGCAATCTAACTGATTAATCTGGGTTTGACGGATGCCAGCAGAATGCTAGGTACCCGAATGCGTAATTACCAACTGTAAAAAATGGTCTGGGGCTGTTTTTCAAGGTTTGGGCTTGGCCCCTTAGTTCCAGTGAAGGGAAATCTTAATGCTACAACATTCAAGGAATGTCTAGATGATTTTGTGACAACAGTTTGGGGGCCTTTTCCTGTTTCATCATGACAATGAAGTATCCACAACAATGTTCCACCATCTAGTGGAAAGCCTTCCCAGAAGAGTGGAGGCTGTTATGACAGCAAAGGGGGGGGACCAACGCCATATAAATGCTGATGATTTTGGAATAAGATGTTCGACGAGCAGGTGTCCACATACTTTTGGTCATGTATTGTATTTACATACACAGCCCTGATAGGATGTTCTCCAGCCAACCCCATTACCCAGATGAACAGTCATTGGTTTATTATGATCAGATCACATTGTGACGTCATGATGTGGGGCCAAAAGATCCATCCTTCCTGAACAGGCTGAAATTCCAGGCATTTTCTTCAAACGGCTCATACACAATTTTATACTGTTATTAAGACCTCGTATTGTGGAAATGTCATCAAATATCATCTTGTCTGTCCCAGGTGGTGGAGATCTTACAGAAGATGTATGCGTGTGGAGCCCACGAGCTGGGCCTGAACTTCAGCAACGAGCTCATCGTCCGCTTCTGCCACTGTCCAAAATGGGTGGGCCGCCAGGCCTTTGCCTTCATCTGCCAGGTCAGGACACACACAGTATTTCTGAAAATAAATCCTTACAAACACTAATCCCAATAGCTGCTGCCTTCAAAATAATGTTTAGTGTGAAATTGCATCAGCCATGCTTGCCATAGAACTATTCTGAAAGAAGGTGGAAGTGAGAATTGTATGCCTGACTGCTTGGTCATGTTCATTAGGCACCAAACAGAAGGGAAACTGATTTTTGAAACATTTTCTGTTGCATTCCCTAATGAACACGAACGACCCTGCTTACCATCTGTCATCTATCTTTCTATCTAAATCTGTTTTTCTATTCACTCACTCTCCACTGTGTTCCCCAGGCCATCGTGGAGGAGGACTGTATGCCCATGGACCAGTTTGCCCAACACCTCCTCCCCAGTCTCCTCAGCCTGTCGTTAGACCCCGTGGCCAACGTCCGCGTGCTGGTGGCCAAAGCACTGCGGCAGAGTGTCATGGAGAAAGGTAAAGACTGGGTCCTCTTATCGACCCAAGAATATGGTTCATGCATGAGATGCTTTATGCTATTGAGGAAGTCAAGAATGGAATAGAACATAATTTGTCTTCGAGAGGGAATATGTCTCACACATTTAAAAGCCCACACCATAAATCCACTTTTTCGAGATGAAAGATGGTCAGAGCTTACCCATGGTGTTGTATATGATTTACCTCAATAGGTCATCATTTTGGTGAAAGTGTCAATTATTTGTCCTTGAAGTGGGAAATCCAAGGTGGGACATTTGTGGAAATCTGTGTCAATGCCATGTCTTTTCCTATGAGATAACGTGCAAATTCTTTTCAGACTACATTTATTTTCAGGGCTGGGTTTTATTTAAATGTTACCACCCACCAGCATGACTTTGTTTATTAATCAGAAACAGCTGCAAAGTTCTTCCTCTTAGCAAATGAGCTGAGCCAAAACATCCTTTTGTCCTAAGCCATGGAGCATGTTAAAATGGGGTGTGAGCTATCTCATGTTAGTGATATGAGGCAACCTCCAAAGTGTTTCAAACAGAGGGCTTGATTGACATAATGTGTATGGGAATGTTCTTAAACAGATTATAACCTGGGTGGTTCGAACCCTGAATACTGATTGGCTGAACCGTGGTACTGTAATCAGACCATATACCATGGATATGACAACATGTATTTTTATTGCTCTAATTACAATGGTAACCAGTTTATAATAGCAATAAGGCAGCTCTGGGGGTGGTGATATATGGCCAATATACCACGGCTAAGGTCTGTATCCAGTCACTCCGCGTTGCGTTATGCTTAAGAACAGTCCTTAGCCGTGGTATATTGGCCATATACCACACCTCCTCGTGCCTTATTGCTTAAATAGAAACATAAATAGACGTATGATGCAATACACATGAAATGAATAAATAGCAGAAGAAGAGCATTACTACTAATTATATTGAATAGAGCAATAGCAATAGGCAAGTCAAGCACAGTACATGATAATAAATGGTGACTGGTCTTGCAGGTACATTTACATTTTAATCATTTAGCTCTTATCCAGAGCGACTTCCTGTTTGTGAGTCTTTCCCAGTTCCAACAGATTTTCTCTCTCGTTGCATGTTGTTGTTTTTCATCCTCCCAAAATGTGTTGTGCCGTATGTTTCTGATATCCAAACGAGCATACCACTTAGAATATTGTTTTCCCTCTCTCTTCTGTGGACTATTTTCTCCCTTCATTTTGTTGTTCATGTTTTGCCCTCTATTCCTCATGGTTCCCTATCGTTCTCCATATTTCCCCAGTTTCCTACATTCTTATATTTAATTATGTTAAGTACTGCCCACCGGTCCACCCATTAGGGCCTCATTGACTTGAATTGGGACACCCATTCTAGTAATTATATTTCTATAGTTGTGACCCATGTAAAATGCACTTTAAATAAATAGTGACTTGACTTGTACTTGCAGCGTACTTCAAAGAGCCGGGCCGTGCCTACTTAGAAGAGCTGGAGGAGACGGTGATGACCCTGCAGGCGGACAAGGACCGAGACGTACGCTTCTTTGCCAGCCTGGACCCCGACATGGTGCTTATGGACACTTCTGCTTTAATCTAGAACCTTCCAGCCTGCTCCAACACACAGCCAATAACTATCACCAGCATCAGACCTGACCAGAACACTCGCCTGCAGGAAATAAAGGCACTGATACATAAACATGCATAGAATCAGTCATGTGCTCTGTCTCTGTCTCTCTCTCACACACACACACGATCTGAAAACCGCACCTCGCTAAGCTAAAATAGCCACAGCAAAATGGCATCGGATTCCAGGTGGAAAACAACCCACCATGCGGCTCGGCTCGGGTCCCGTCATCGAGTCACCTCAACCAATCTGCATCCAGCTGGTTCTCTCAGGTCCTCTGGTTTCATCACGGTTTCTCTCTCTCTTTTCATCTTGTCTTCAATGACCTCCGTAACCACTACTGCTTAGGAGAAGGAACAACCGCACCACAAAATATGTTAATGAAATCATGGCATCTTCCCTCTGTCTGTTTACTATGTCAATAATGTGATCCAAGTCTCCCAGAGACCAATGAAATACCTCTGATTGGACATAACTCAGGCCAGTTTCGCCACAGGGGCAGCGCTTTAGAACGTCACAGATAGAAATAGAAGTTATAGACAGACTCACTAGAATTGTGATTCATCTATATACAATGCATCTGTACATTCTGTAACGTTGCGCTCCCCTGAATAAACCTCGGGTGTTAGCGGGACCTCGGGTGTTAGCGGGACCTCGGGTGTTAGCGGGACCTCGGGTGTTAGCGGGACCTCGGGTGTTAGCGGGACCTCGGGTGTTAGCGGGACCTCGGGTGTCAGCGGGACCTCGGGTGTCAGCGGGTCCTCGGGTGTCAGCGGGTCCTCGGGTGTCAGCGGGTCCTCGGGTGTCAGCGGGACCTCGGGTGTCAGCGGGACCTCGGGTGTCAGCGGGACCTCGGGTGTCAGCGGGACAGTCAATTTTGCATCCCAAATGGCAGCCTATTCCCTTTATAGTGTTACTACTTTTGACCAGGGCCCATCGGGCAATGGTCAAAAAAGTGCACTGTATAGGGAACAGGGTGCCATATTGGATGCAGCCCTTCAATTGTGTTTTGGGCTTATTTGGGGTGTTCACGACTCAAGGGCTTATGATATAGTAACAGAGTTTGTTGTAAAACCTGTAGAAAGAAGAAGCAGAAAAAGAGATTGATAGTTTGGTAAAGACCTGTGAAGCACTCCCCCCTTATCCACCGTGTAGTCCGTCATTGTAAATAAGAATTTGTTCTTAACTGACTTGCCTAGTTAAATAAAGTTAAATTAATTTAAAAATGTAAATCCACTTCAACATTGTGGATTCTAATCCCATTTTGGCTTTTCAGTCAGACCACTGCACTGACCACAATCAATTGTACAGTATAGGAATGGTTGTGTGGCCTGGGTTTGTGTTCCAAGATGCTCTGACTAGTAAATCTCATTAGTAGTGAAATGAGTATGTTGGAGAATAAATAACTTTCATTGTATAGCTTAACCTGTATAGCCAGGGGATCCAAGGCCAGTTTTAGGGTTTTCTGTAGAGACATGAATGTGGATATAATGAGAGCTGTCACTTTTGTAGTCTTTCTCTTTTTTTCTCACCTGTTCACATGGCAACCCATTTTTGACCATAAATAAACACGACTTGAGATCCTAAACTGATTGTGGTGGGGCGTGCATCTCAAGTCTGTCTTCCATCTTATGGAAATGTTCACTGCTGTAGACTACCTAACGCATCACATCTATCAGCAATTTTCCCCATCTTGTTTTTCTTTATGGTAGGACTGTTAATATATATATGCATTTTATGAAATGTATTTTTCTTTTCAAATATGTACCATTGTTCAAATATTTTATATCCGAACTTTGCATTTCACAACCTTTGTAACATTCAATAATTTCTTTAAAATATTTTTTATGTAATGTTATTTTTAGCATTCTGTAATTAAATTAATAATATAAATCAGAAAAATCAAGACATGTGTAGCCTGTCTCCAAACTACCTTGTATAACCAACAAATGAATTGTGCAAATGAGTGTCATATCATTGTCACAAAGGTTCAAAACACCTGCAGCACAAATTTTTGATAAATATAAAACTCAGCTAGGTGAGTTTTCCATGAAGAATAATTTTTACTTGCTTCTTTAAAAGTATTTTGTTGCGATACTTGAAGTTTGAAAACGTAAAGTGAAGCGGTGAAATATAGTCAGTAAAATCTATGTTCTGATTACTACCGACAGACTACTACACTGAACAAAAATATAAACGCAACATTTAAAGTGCTTGGTCTCATGATTTATGAGCTGAAATAAAAGATTCAAGAAATGTGTAATACGCACCAAAAGTGTATTTCTCTCAAATTTTGTGCACATTTGTTTACATCCCTGTTTGAGCATTTTATCCTTTGTCAAGATAATCCAGTTTAGTCACACAACAGAATGCCACAGATGTCTCAAGTTTTGAGGGAGTGTGCAATTGCCATGCAGGAATGTCCACCAGAGCTGATAATTCAATGTTATTTTCTCTACCATAACGTTATTTTGGAGAATTTGGCAGTACGTCCAACCAGCCTCACATCCACAGACCACGTGTAACCATGCCAACCCAGGGCCTCCAACTCCGGCTTCTTTCCCTGCAGGATCGTCAGAGGGGGTGAAAAGTATTTATCTTTGTAATAGAGCCTTTTTGTGGAGAAAAACTAATTCTGATTGGCTGGGCTTCGCTCCCCAGTGGGTCAGCCTGGCTCCCAAATGGGTGGGCCTATGCTCTACCAGGCCCACCCATGGCTGGGGCGCAGCCATGGGTGATTTTACAGTGCAACAAAATAACTAGGGCTTTACAATGATGGTGGAAACTTAGAGAAATGTTAAGGTTATGTGGATTCAAATCTACCTAGAAGTCACAGTGTGCACAGAGTGACATGGTAAAAATGCATCATTTTTTGGGTGATTTATTGAATTCTCTATTTGGTGTATATTAAGGGGCACTTCATTTAATATAACAGGCTTTTAAAAATTCAATATCGGTGCACAAGTTCTACTGAAAATATCAAAGCAATACAAAAGGCACTCTTTTCGTGGAACGACCCATAACTTGGATCTGTTGCTGTGGTGTTAAAGCTTTCTGTCTTCTGTCTTGTCTCTGCTCCATGCAGAGAACAGGAGAGAGTACCTGTACCAGCTGTCAGTCAATCAGTATTCAGGGCTCGAACCACCCAGGTTATAATTTGTTTAAGAACATTCCCATACACATTGTCAATCAAGTCCTCATTCTGATTGACTGGCTTTGGCTCCCCAGTGGGTGGGCCATGGCTGCGCCCTTGCCCAGTCATGTGAAATCCATAGATTAGGGCCAAATGAATTTATTTCAATTGACTAATTCCCTTATTTGAACTGTAACTCAGCAACATCTTTAAAATTGTTGCATGTTGCGTTCTATATTTGTGTTCAGTTCAAATATCAACCTTATTACGTTGGTGTGTGGGGCACTTAGATCACATATTTCATCACAAGTAACTGCACTCAGACTACTACACTTTTACTCATAAGGAATAACAAACATTTTAGGCTTATTTGGGGAGAGAAATATGATGGTGCATAGTGGAAGAAGTTTAGAAGTTTGTTAGTGTTGAAGAATTGATGCCATTGTGGTAGAGGGAGGGACTGTTTTATGCAGGGGTGCAACTTTCACCCCCCCCTACACACACACATTCTGATATTGCATTTTTGTACCACCACCCCAGTTTTTTCATTGCACTGTTATACATTTTTTTAAACAGTATCAGTATGCTTTAGGACCATGCAGACGCCTTAGAGCGGTATCAGCCGGCTGGATTTAGGACGGTGCGGACGCCAAAGAGCCTGCGAACAGAGGCAGCTGTTGTCTGTGTGTTGTGCATTTTCTCTAAGTTGTAAAAGCAAGCAGAGCAGAAACTGGCTACTCTGTATTTGACTGATATAACTGCTGTTTGACTTAACTTCTTATGGTATAGGGGACGCTTGCGTCTGACTCTGCCAAAAGCCAGGGAAAATGCAGCGCGGCAAATTTAAATAAATTATATAAAAATCAAACTTTCATTACATCACGCATGTAAGATACTCAATTAAAACTACACTCATTGTGAATCCAGCCAACATGTCAGATTTTTTTTATGCTTTTCAGGGGAAAACATAAGAAGCTACTATCTGATGATAGCACAACAGTAAACAAAGAGGGTTTCAACCCTGCAGGCGCTACACAAAACGCAGAAATAAAATATAAAACATGCTTTACCTTTGACGAGCTTCTTTTGTTGGCACTCCAATATGTCCCATAAACATCACAATTGGTCCTTTTGTTCGATTAATTCCGTCCATACACAGTGGGCAAAAAGTATTTAGTCAGCCACCAATTGTGCATGTTCTCCCACTTAAAAAGATGAGAGAGGCCTGTAATTTTCATCATAGGTACACTTCAACTATGAAAATCCAGAAAATCCCATTGTAGGATTTTTAATGAATTTATTTGCAAATTATGGTGGAAAATAAGCAAACTAAGGTGGGGAAAAGGCTGCCTAAGTATGATCCTCAATCAGAGACAACAATAGACAGCTGCCTCTGATTGGGAACCATACCAGGCCAAACAAAGAAATAGGAAAACTAGATTGCCCACCCTAGTCACATCCTGACCTAACCAAAATAGAGAATTAAAAGGATCTCTAAGGTCAGAGCGTGACAGTAAGTGATGATGCATGGCCCGGAGCCTCCAGTGATGATGCATGGCCCGAAGCCTCCAGTGATGATCCATGGCCCGGAGCCTCCAGTGATGATCCATGGCCCGGAGCCTCCAGTGATGATCCATGGCCCAGATCCTCCAGAGACGATCCAAGGTCCAGAGTCTCCAGCGACAGTCTGCAGTCCAGAGCCTCCAGCGATGGTCTGCAGTCCAGAGCCACTGTCACGCCCTGACCTTAGAGAGCCTTTTTATTCTCTATTTGGTTAGGTCAGGGTGTGACTATGGTGGGCAATCTATTTTGTAGTTCTATGTTGGCCTGCTATGGTTCCCAATCCGAGGCAGCCGTCTATTGTTGTCTCTGATTGGGGATCATACTTAGGCAGCCTTTTTTCCATCTTAGTTTGTGGGATCTTGATTTTGTATAGTTGCTGTGTAGCCTGCAGAACTTTACGTTCGTTTTGTATTTTGTTCTTTTTTCAGTGTTCATTGTAATGAAAGTAAGATGTTCGCCTACCACACTGCACCTTGGTCTCCTCATTCAAACGATGAACAAAACAAAAGGTCGATGGCTCGTATATAAGGTGTCTAGCTGAGTCAAAACATTTGATTTCCCCAGTAGTTCGAGTTTAACAGCGTTGTGTATATGTGATGCACAATTCCCATGTTTAGAGACCCTTTCAGACAGATGTTTTAAATCCTTAAAACCAGACTTGGACCACGCACACTCTCCATTGAATAGCAGGCAAAGGAATCAAATAGTGATTGCTTTGAGATCCTTGTAGTTAGCCACTGCTTCCTTCCAAACCACTCGTAGTTGAGTTTGTGAGTTCCGACTTGTTGTGTAATGTTTATGGCAAATGAACACAGAGACGTTGTATCTATAATTTCTCTTCATATGATAAGCATGGAAAAGGATTTGCCAGTAGATTGTCAACGTGATTCATGATGATGACTGCTTGTCTAGCTTGCTTGCTAAGATTTTGAAAGTATGATGTTGACATGATCAGTCCAATCAAAGCTACGGTAGAAACGGTAGAAAAAAAATGTGATTTGATGTAATTTTATCTTTAGCCAATGACCTTCAGCCTTCTTGGTTGGGCACTTCTACTGTAAATCTATGGCGGCACCCAAATGGGCTTGAACGTTCTAGCTCTAACCACTAGGCAGGTAGCCTAGCCACTAGGGAGGTAGCCTAGTGGTTAAACCATTGGGCCAGAAGCCAAAAGGTTGCTGATTGAATCCCCGAGCTGACAAGTTAATAAAAAATCTGTCGTTCTTCTCCTGAACAACGCAGTTAACACACTGTTCTTAGTCATTGTTGATAAGAATTTGTTCTTAAGGGACATGCCTATTTAAATTTACTTAAGAAAGCAGAAAGATGTGGCTTTGTATGTGGCTTTATTAACTCAATATATATATATATATTTTTTTTTTACATTGTTTGCAAACTTATATGTGACACCAAAAAAGATTTCAGATTATTATTATTATTTTTATTTAGTAGGTGTGGCTCAAAACCACTGGTGGGTAAAGCTTTGATTGAGAAAATGATGAGATCAAACTGTTCTGCTCCCTCACCTAAAAATCACCATTTCACCACTGACTATATAGCCGATTTCAATTGTCACCGCTGAGACAATCACGTTACAAAGTCAGAAATAAGTTGTACAGAATTTAAAGTGGGACTGCTGTCGCAAATCCATTAAAAGGTGGGCCTGCCTCCTGACCATAATATACCAGGGACTTCCAAGTCAATATAACTAAACTGATACTAAGTATCAGTTTATCATTAAACATTAGATATTTTCAACTGTGTGTATTGTTTTTCACAATACAAAAATCAACTTACATTGCTACATCAAACATGTCTAACAAAACAAAACACAGGCATTAAAAAGAAAATACTCAAAAACACACTAAATATAAATAAAATAATACAAAAAATAAACCATTTTAGTGCAATTGTATTCACTCTGAAAATATCTTATTATAATGATTCAGGAAGATGTTATTCTTGTTGTTATTCACTGGGGTTAATGTTTTAATAAGATAATTAAATTAAATCAGAAAAATGTGTAATTTTGGTATAGGATTTTGGAATTTTTGTTTGTGTATAAAGTATTTGGCAACAAGAATTAAAAAAACGAACAATCATTTCAGTGGTCTTATCATCATTGCAATAGCAACATATATCTTTCATGTCAAAAACATAGGCATTTTTTCAACTCTGTGTATGTTACTGTCGCACATGAGCCGAAAGCGCAACAATGGGACTCTAACGTCTATCACCACAGCAACAGTAATAGTCAGACAACATTCCAAATGGAAGAGAATTCATTAATTCATTCTTTCAGAATTCTAAATCCTTTGCAATCTACAAAAATTATTGAGCGCGTTTCTATGAGCAATCCAATGGCATATTTTTACACCACAACGAAGAAGATTTCACTTCAGGTACCGAGACCCAAAAGTGCGATGATTAACCGCGACATCAACTCGAAGAGTGTACCGAGGCCCAAAAGTGCGATGATTAACCGCGACATCAACTCGAAGAGTGTACCGAGGCCCAAAAGTGCAGTTTACCGTGACCCGTCGAAGAAAGTCAAGTTCAGTCTTGGTGCCAGGCTGCGTGAAACGGGAGAGATGTTCGTTGTGCCCGACTGCCACCACAATATGAGCATCAGAGAGCTAAAAAACACCATGGAATTAGTGGTTGGGATTCCCACAGACTTCCAGAGAGTATGCTACCTGGATAATGGTAAAATAAATACCTTTGATGTAATTTGCTTGTTTAACTGTTGACATATGTTAATGAGAAATGGGGAGATGTTGTTGATTAATTGATTAGATATGTATTCATAGATTTTTATTGGGTTTAATGAAGTTAGAATCACGGACCTTATAAATCTCAAACGTAGGCTAGCAGTGACAGGCCCGTCATGGTGAACATTTTATTGAGGGTGTTTTCCAGTCAGACTAATTATCTAATGATGTGCTTCTCTGACCAGACCTAATGTATACTCTCTCCAACCAACAGGTGACCTATGTGATGACACCACTATCCACTGTAATGACATCGTCCCTGGAACTACTGTCACCCTGATGATCTGGCCTTATGATGGATGGTCTGAGCTTGTGATCGCTGCAGCTACTGGGGATGTATTCAAGGTGATGTGGCTTGAAAGAAGAACCTAGAATAGTCTACAGCAGTCCTACACAGAGACTCTCTATGTCTCAGGTCATTATTGATCATAGTTTTTTTAAAAGTAGGCTTCTGAGTGGTTCAGTGGTCTACGGCACTGCATCTCAGTGCAAGAGGTGTCACTACAGACCCTGGTTCAATTCCAGGCTATATCACAACCGGCCATGTTTGGGAGTCCCATAGGGCGGCGCACAATTGACCCAGCGTCGTCCGGGTTAGGGGTTTGGCCAGGGTAGGCTGTCATTGTAAATAAGAATTGGTTCTTAACTGTCTTGCCTAGTTAAATAAAGGTTAAAAACCATCATCACCTAATAGCATTACTGCATTTCTTTACAAGACTTGCTGAATGATCCACCTCCTTATTTGATCTAATGTGTCTAGCCTGTAATTACTGCACATCTAAACAGCATGTCACAGCTGTTATTACAACCTGTAAACCTTATTTACTTCACTCTTCCCTTTTTTTAGGATGAACATTTCCATCAACTTTCCATCAACTTTTCACACACAACTTTTCACACATATAAATTCTCTTTATTTCATGTAGCTCAAGAGTGTGATGTCCAAACCAGCACCGCCACATTCCTCCCATCTCAGTGCTATCGGTTCTATGAGTGGATCTCCTTCCTGGCTCTCTCACCGTCTCTTCTCTGCTCTGTTCATCAGTGCCCACCGTGGACACATGCCCGCTGTCCGCTTCCTGCTCCAACAAGGTACCCACCACCGTAGAGGCAAAACATCTGGATATCACCGGCACACTGGAAAAACCTTGTATCTCACTTGGGGTGATTTTGATAAATATTATTTTGACATAAATGTAGACATCCCTCACAGAGGCATGATGCCCATATGGGGCACAGGGGCAGGTACCCCCTCAGATATATATTTTTGTTGTTGTTGTTTTTTGTTGTTGAAGTTTTACTCCTTTTTCTCCCCAATTTCGTGGTATCCAATTGTTTTTAGTAGCTACTATCTTGTCTCATCGCTACAACTCCCGTACGGGCTCGGGAGAGACGAAGGTTGAAAGTCATGCGTCCTCCGATACACAGCATAACCAAGCCGCACTGCTTCTTAACACAGCGCGCATCCAACCCGGAAGCCAGCCGCACCGATGTGTCGGAGGAAACACCATGCAAGGATATCCCTACCGGCCAGGCCCTCCCTAACCCGGACGACGCTAGGTTAGCACGCACTGCGCCCGGCCTGCCATAGGAGTCGCTGGTGCGCGATGAGACAAGGATATCCCTACCGGCCAGGCCCTCCCTAACCCGGACGACGCTAGGTTAGCGCGCACTGCGCCCGGCCTGCCATAGGAGTCGCTGGTGCGCGATGAGACAAGGATATCCCTACCGGCTAGGCCCTCCCTAACCCGGACGACGCAGTGCCAATTGTGCGTCGCCCCATGGACCTCCCGGTCGCGGCCGGTTATGACACGAACCCAGAGTCTCTGATGGCACAGCTGGCGCTGCAGTACAGCGCCCTTGGCCATTGCGCCACCCGGGAGGCCCCCCCTCAGATATTTAACAAAAAAACATGTAATACTCTCTGTTATACTACTAGCCACTTAGCAATTTTATGAAGTTGGCTTTAGCTAGCAGAGATTGGTTCCCGATCTCCCAAGTACCAAGAAGCCAATTCAGCCTATCAATCAAGTAAGAGTAGCTAGCTTGTGTACTGTAACTATCTTAGCTGGCATGCCTGCTGGCAAGGTTGGTAGACATTAGAAACGCAAGCACTAAATGTACTGACTAAGACTCGTATTCATTTCAATCTTTTACCCAGATTTTAGGAAGAAATGCAGATAAGCATATTTACTTCATTAGAATAAAAGAACCACCAGTCAGGAGGATACAGACAGCTCAAGAGTTATGCTTAGATATGCAGAAATATATTGAGTTACTATTTTTTTTTTACATGGAATTAGGCATAATGATTATGGCTGTAGATTGCAGAAAAAAAGCTGTTTCAAGTGTTTGAAAAAGCTAAACTCTACAATTTATGGACGAGGGAACTAGCCCCCCTCCAGACTACAGTCGTGGAATATTCTAATCAAGTGAGAGAGACTGTCATTTCTTCAAACAATCGTCTTCATTCAATATCGATTCATTATTGGAATAATGAGACTAGTCAACCCAACACTCTTGGGCCGAGCAGCCTAACCTTCACAGAAATGATCTTTATATAGAAAGAATGCTTAGTCATGGCTGGTTTCACCCCTCAATTGCAGAGCTCCATAAGCCACTTTGGGTTTTTTATTTATTTTACCTTTATTTAACTAGGCAAGTCAGTTAAGAACAAATTCTTATTTTCAATGATGGCCTAGGAACAGTGGGTTAACTGCCTGTTCAAGGGCAGAACGACAGATTTTGTACCTTGTCAGCTCGGGGATTTGAACTTGCAACCTTTCAGTTACTAGTCCAATGCTCTAACCACTAGGCTACCCTGTGGTCATTTGCACGGGGGTGTTGTTTTAACCACACCTTGGCTTAGTTTCCCAGATTCCAGGATGATTAGAAAAATAAGGGATTGTTCTAAACTCTTCCAGGCCATCTCGCTTACACTGACCACATCTTATCTCTGGAATGCCAGCTGTGGGTTTTTAGGCTCCTCTCAGTTTACACAGACATAGATGAGAACTATCTAAAAACTCTAAAATATTGCATAAAACAAGCATTAGTTGCATAAACAATATTAAAACATAATATTGTAATTTTGCTACCATTACCACCCCCAGCCATCCTCACATACTTTGTTCCCCCTCAGATTTGTGTGTGCATGATGCCCCTGATTCCCCTCCATGCTCTGTGAAAGAATTTTTTTTTCTGTAGGACTAATATAAATAATAATAAAAAATGCCTTTTGTGAACTTTAATTAGTAAATAACAATACGTCTGAAAAAGATGATTTATTATTTTTAATTCCTAAACATTTCACTTTTTGGAGATACAGGGTTGTTCTGGTACGCTGGCAATATCTGGGTTATGTTAATTAGGCCATGCAACAGAAACGTTTGGCAGAAGAAAGCAAAAGTCAAGCCAGTTTGTTGTTCTAGTCCGTTTTCTTTCTGTATGCCTAACAAAATTGACCCTGTTATCTAGGGGCCAACGTTAAGGGCCAGACTCCCCTGGGGCGCGGGGCCCTCCACGCGGCAGCCGCCCAGGGCCAGTTGCAGTCTATCCAGGAGCTACTGGTGCGCGGTGCCCCACACCAACTGGAGGACGCTGAGGGCATGACAGCTCGGAGAACCGCCATGCGCTGGGGCCAGAGGAAGAGCACCCGGCAGCTCTTCCTCTTCCACTGGCAGGAGCGTGCGCAGGGCGTGCGCCTCAAGCCTCACCTGGATGAGACAGAGCTGTTCGCCCACCAGAAACATGACTCCCAGCTACGCACCTGGCACCGCGGTGCCCACGCTCAGAGATACATGGCCCACCTGGGTCGCTGTAGCCGTGGGGTGGAGGGAAGGGTGGAAGTGAGGCAGCTGGGGCCGCCGCAGAACACGGCCATGAGGGCCCAGGCAAGGAGGGCGTGGATGGGGGATGCGTGACCAGAGCTGCATGTCAAGAACAGGGCAGATGGCCAAGAGCCTGGTCCTGGAGAGCCATGTACACAGGATTTTATTCCAGCCCAGCACGAACACACCAGTTCCTAACTACTCTGGATTGAATCGCATGAGCAGTCGGATCATTTGAATCAGATGTGTTAGTGTTGGGTTGGAACAAAAGCCTGCTAACAGACAATGTTTCCCCCTTGTTCATTTAGTCAGAAGTTTGCCTACGTCGGACGTTGAGTAAGTGCTTTCGCAATGGTTCCGAGCAGCAAAACTCCCTTCATGAAATTATCAAGAAGCAGAAAAGTAGATGAACTGACATTTATAATCAAGATAAACCAGTGAAAAAAAGGTGCAGCAAAAAGGTGTAATCACATTAGTCAGAGATGGGGAATAAGATGTCTTGAGCAACCTGGATGATAGAATGTGACACTGCTTATTGGTGAATACAAGTAGAAACCAGAGAGATGAGAACAAAGTACCTTTAATGTTTAAAGTACCTTTAAAAAAATGTTTTTTTAAGTTTAACGTACCTTTAACGTTTAAATGATTGTAGTTATGAACTGTTCTATCAAACAAATGTATTGCCGTTCCACCATGGCAACATTCAGTGCCTTCGGAAAGTATTCAGACACCTTTACTTTTTTTCACAGCCTTTTTCTAAAATGTATTAAGTTCTTTTTTTCCACATCAATCTACACACAGTACTTAATAATGACAAAGCAACTTTTTGCAAATGTATTTTAAAAAACAGATTCCTTATCTGTAGGTACATAGTTATTCAGACTCTTTGCTATGAGACTCAAAATTGAGCTCAGGTGCATCCTGTTTCCATTGATCATCCTTCAGATGTTTTTACAACTTGATTGGAGTCCCCCTGTGGTAAATTAAATTGGACATGATTTGGAAAGGCAGACACCTGTTTATATAAAGTTGACAGTGCATGTCAGAGCAAAAACCAAGCTATGAGGTAGAATGAATTGTCCGTAGAACTCGGAGACAGGATTGTGTCGAGGCACAGATCTGGGAAAGGCTACCAAAACATTTCTGCAGCATAGAATGTCCCCAAGAACACAGTGGCCTCCATCACTCTTAAATAGAAGTTTGGAACCACCAAGACTAGCCGCCCGGCCAAACTGCCCAATCGAGGTAGAAGGGCCTTGGTCAAGGAGGTGACCAAGAACCCGATGGTCACTCTGACAGAGCTCCAGAGTTCTGCAGCTCTCCACCAATCAGGCCTTTATGATAGAGTGGCTAGACCGAAGCCAAGATTTTCTGGTGTGATGAAACCAAGATTGAACTCTTTGGCCTGAATGCCAAGCGTCACTTCTGGAGGAAACCTGGCATCATCCCTACGGTGAAGCATGGTGGTGGCAGCATCATGCTGTGGGGATGTTTTTCAGCGGTAGGGACTGGGATACTAGTCAGGATCAAGGTAAAGATGAACGGAGCAAATTATAGAGTGATGGTTGATGAAAACCTGCTCCTAGAGCGCTCAGACCTGGCCGGAGGTTCACCTTCCAACAGGACAACAACCATAAGCGCATAGTTAAGACAATGTAGGAGTGGCTTCGGGTACAAGTCTCTGAATGTCCTTTAGTGGCTGAGCCAGAGCCTGGACTTGAACCCGATCAAACATCTCTGGAGAAAGTGAAGAGGTCTGAATACTTTCAAAATGCACTGAATACAGGGGAGTGATGGTAGTATTAATATTTGATGTGTCATTTGCCCTGCATAGAAGTCCAGATGTATATAGATTTCAATAGTGTCTATTTTTGATTTTGTATACATATCAATACATTCTCCATGTCATTATATTATCCATGCCAATATATTCTATATGTCAATATATTATCCATATCAATACATTCTCCATGTCATTATATTATCCATGCCAATATATTCTATATGTCAATATATTATCCATATCAATACATTCTCCATGTCTTATATTCTCCATGCCAATATATTCTATATGTCAATATATTATCCATATCAATATATTATCCATATCAATATATTATCCATATCAATATATTATCCATATCAATATATTATCCATGTCAATATATTATCCATGCCAATATATTATCCATGTCATTATATTCTATATGTCAATATATTATCCATGTCATTATATTCTATATATCAATATATTATCCATATCAATATATTATCCATATCAATATATTACCCATATCAATATATTACCCATATCAATATATCATCCATGTCATTATCTTCTACTTGTCAATATTTTCCTGTGTATTTCCTTCATTCTTCTGTACCTTTTGTTCATTTCTCGTGTGTATTTATTTTATATGACATAGTATTACTGCAACGCTGTAGTCTGTGCAACTGAAAGATACACTCTGATTCGATCTGAAATAGTTGCCAATTTGGCCAGTAGAAGGTCTAAATGTCCATTTGAGCCAGAATCATGGAAGGGGAATGACATTAAGGTCTGAAAGGCACGGAGATTATGATCACTTGCCCAAAAATGTAAAGTAGTTATTTTCACCTATACACAGGGGAGGAATCAGAAAGACCGTTCTAGTGAAAGGGTGTGTATTTTTCTGTGTGATGTTTGAGACATTCTTATGACACGGGTAGGGCTCCCTTTAAAAGCCCTGGCATCCTTTCATTACTTACACTACTGCAGTACTACAACAAGCAACTGCATCTACTTACCAACACAACCACGTGAGAGACAGCTTCAATGGGTTTTGGTAAGTCAACAAACACTGCTCGTTGCAAGATTTTTCAGATGCTGAAAAATGTGGATATTGTATTGTCAAGGTAGCCTATGTCATGTTTAGTGACAGAGGGTAATTTAGTACAGTGAATGGGTAATTGGGTAACTTGACTTGTAGAATGGAAGATCATCCTTGTTGGTGTTTGTTCTTCTGTTAAATTAATATGATTTCTGACAGCTTTTATTATTTATGAGCCATTAGAGAAAATATGCAACGTTGGTCTGTAGTGTTTTGCATAGATAACACGTCAGCAAATTATATAAACATTTACAGATAGGGGCAGATCAGCAAATGTTACAGCTGGACTTGTAGATCTGCTGCTGTCTTTGTACATACAGTATTTGAAGACAGGTATACTGTAGTTTACTATAATGTGTTACCTGTGCAATATACAGGCTTACTTTTGGGGGGGGGGGGATTCTCCCTGCCTTTAAGGGGCTGTTTTGATCACTAATCTTCTGCCATATTTCACTTGAATTATTGTCATAGGTTCCTCATTCCATTTCATACTGGCCCAACGCTGTCTTTTACATAGAGAACATATTCAATTATAGTCTTAATTCCTAAGTCTATGTATGGTCTTTCACCAAGTTTGTTTTTTTGCATATTTTTTCTGCATTATGCAAGGTCATAGGTCACAAGTGTTTTTACTATTCAGTGGTCTAAACTAGCCCAACTGACGTTCTGTTTCTGCTATGTTGCTGTCAGGAAACAAATGTGACAAACAAACATTGGGAAAGACAACGGAAAATGCAGAAACAGACACCCACACTAGAAAACAAAAAAAGTTGTATTATCAGGAAAAATGTAAAATCTGAATTTTGGGATAATTCAGTTTCAAATTAAAAATATATATAGTATCTATATATTTATTAATTTCTTTCTTTCTTGAAGACGTTGGAAAATTAGAGCTCCACTGTGAGAAGAACAACAAAGCCCACAAAACCAATGACATCTCAGTGAACAGACTGATAGTCAGGAGAGGCCAGTCCTTCCTGGTCACCTTTGACTTCCATGGCTCCTTCAGATCCACAACAGACTTACTGGAGCTGACGGTGGAGACAGGTGAGTTAGAATAGAAAATAGAATAACTTTAATTATCTCTGCTATTTATTAGTGCTGTTTGTATTAGTTTCCCATATGTTAGTCCTGGACTAAAACACAAGGATGAATCTAGGCTAGGGCAGGGAAACCGGCACTATGTTAGTCCCCTTTGACAAGACAGACACGTGCAGTAATAAAGATATTAAAGATATTAAAACTAATCCTTGTATGTGTTGTAGATAGCTGAGTTGGGGTCAATTCAATCTTATCTAAAGACTGAATTGCACCACTGACAGGATTTGAGATACCTCCACTTGTACTGTATATGTACTGTACTCCTGACATCAAAGTTACGCTGTCAGAAAATATTGAATCAAATACACAGTGTATAAAACATTAGGAACACCTGCTCTTTCCATGACATAGACTGACCAGGTGAATCCAGATGAAAGTTATGATCCCTTATTGAATCCACTTCAATCAGTGTAGATGAAAGGGAGGAGAGGGTTAAAGAAGGATTTCTAAGCCTTGAGACAACAGAGACTAGATTTAAGTGCCTTTGAACAGGGAATGGTAGTAGGTGCCAAGCGCACCAGTTTGAGTGTGTCAAGAACTGCAATGCTTCTGGGTTTTTCACACAAAACAGTTTCCCATGTGTATCAAGAATGGTTCACCACCCAAAGGACATCCCCAACTGTGAGAAGCATTGGCATTAACATGGACGAGAATCCCTGAGGAACGCTTTCGACACCATGTAGTGTTCATACCCCGACGAATTGAGGCTGGTCTGAGGGCAAATGGGGACAACTAAATGTTCTTCCATTTTTTCCTACTGGACACAACATCCTCCCTTCTCCATCCAGGACCCCAGCCTTCAGAGGCATTGGGGACCAGGTCAGTGTTCGGGCTACCTGAGGGCTGTGGGAAGGGTTCCTCCTGGAAGGTCAAGGTACACCAGGGTTCAGTGCTCCCGGCGGGTTCAATCACCCTGGACATCACCAGCCCAGCAGATGCCCCAGTGGGAGAGTACAGCCTGTCTGTAAAGAACAGCGCCACCACCTCAGTGGGCAGCAGTCTGGGAAAGCTCCTTCTGCTGTTTAATCCCTGGTGCCAAGGTAAAGACAATTCAATTCAAAACAACTTCATTATCCCTCATGGGGAATTCTGGGACAATTAATTCACTTCCTGTGAATGAGATTTGAGAGTATTTTAAAGCATATGTAATACATTATAATTAAGTATAAAGCATTCCTAAAAATGTTAACTAGAACTGTGATAAATTCATATTTTTAATCACATAAAGGAGAACAAATGTGGTGAATGCATCAACACAGCCATGGTAACACACAGTCATTATTTGATACAGTATCCAGGGGGTGTCAAATGCTGCATTCCTGAATGTTCTTATCAGTTTAACTGCTGGAAATGGCTAACTTTACAGAGATTGTTGTAACCCATGTCTCTGTATGGTTTGGAAAGACGCCTCATAACTGTTTTGGGACATAATAGAACACAGATACAAACAATGGGCCACAACATCCAGAGCCACATTATATGAATGACAGTCTGTGGTTATGAATGCAGTTCTCTAATATCAAAATGGTTGCATTGCTGTTGAAACCATGTGATGAGTTCATTGGTAGCACAGCCTATTAGCACAGCTTGGTCGCACAGCCTGGTAGCACAGCTTGATAGCACAGCCTCGCAGCACACCCTGGCAGCACAGATTGGTAGCACAGCCTATTAGCATGGATTGGTAGTGCAGCCTGGTAGCACAGCTTGGTAACGGCTTCGGAACATTCTGGTAACACAGCCTGATAACACAGCCTGATAACACAGTCTGGTAACATCCTGGTGTAACGGATGTGAAACGGCTAGCTTAGTTAGCTGTGTGCGCTAAATAGCGTTTCAATCGGTTACGTCACTTGCTCTGAGACCTTGAAGTAGTAGTTCCCCTTGCTCTGCAAGGGCCGCAGCTTTTGTGGAGCGATGGGTAACGATGCTTCGAGGGTGACTGTTGTCGATGTGTGCAGAGGGTCCCTGGTTCGCGCCAGTGTAACGGATGTGAAACGGCTAGCTTAGTTAGCGGTGTGCGCTAAATAGCGTTTCAATCGGTTACATCACTTGCTCTGAGACCTTGAAGTAGTGTTTCCCCTTGCTCTGCAAGGTCCGCGGCTTTTGTGGAGCGATGGGTAACGACGCTTCGTGGGTGACTGTTGTTGATGTGTGCAGAAGGTCCCTGGTTCACGCCCGGGTATGGGCGAGGGGACGGTTTAAAATTATACTGTTATACCCCATCATAGCACTGAGACGGCACTTGTGAAGGTGGTAAATGACATTTTGATGGCATCGGACCGAGGCTCTGCATCTGTCCTCGTGCTCCTAGACCTTAGTGCTGCTTTTGATACCATCGATCACCACATTCTTTTGGAGAGATTGGAAACCCAAATTGGTCTACACGGACATGTTCTGGCCTGGTTTAGGTCTTATCTGTCGGAAAGATATCAGTTTGTCTCTGTGAATGGTTTGTCCTCTGACAAATCAACTGTACATTTCGGTGTTCCTCAAGGTTCTGTTTTAGGACCACTATTGTTTTCACTATATATTTTACCTCTTGGGGATGTTATTCGAAAACATAATGTAAACTTTCACTGCTATGCGGATGACACACAGCTGTACATTTCAATGAAACATGGTGAAGCACCAAAATTGCCCTCGCTAGAAGCATGTGTTTCAGACATAAGGAAGTGGATGGCTGCAAACTTTCTACTATTAAACTCGGACAAAACAGAGATGCTTGTTCTAGGTCCCAAGAAACAAAGAGATCTTCTGTTGAATCTGACAATTAATCTTAATGGTTGTACAGTCATCTCAAATAAAACTGTGAAGGACCTCGGCGTTACTCTGGACCCTGATCTCTCTTTTGAAGAACACATCAAGACCATTTCGAGGATAGCTTTTTTCCATCTACGTAACATTGCAAAAATCAGAAACTTTCTGTCCAAAAATGATGCAGAAAAATTAATCCATGCTTTTGTCACTTCTAGGTTAGACTACTGCAATGCTCTATTTTCCGGCTACCCGGATAAAGCACTAAATAAACTTCAGTTAGTGCTAAATACGGCTGCTAGAATCCTGACTAGAACCAAAAAATTTGATCATATTACTCCAGTGCTAGCCTCTCTACACTAGCTTCCTGTCAAAGCAAGGGCTGATTTCAAGGTTTTACTGCTAACCTACAAAGCATTACATGGGCTTGCTCCTACCTACCTCTCTGATTTGGTCCTGCCGTACATACCTATACGTACGCTACGGTCACAAGACGCAGGCCTCCTAATTGTCCCTAGAATTTCTAAGCAAACAGCTGGAGGCAGGGCTTTCTCCTATAGAGCTCCATTTTTATGGAACGGTCTGCCTACCCATGTCAGAGACGCAAACTCGGTCTCAACCTTTAAGTCTTTACTGAAGACTCATCTCTTCAGTGGGTCATATGATTGAGTGTAGTCTGGCCCAGGAGTGGGAAGGTGAACGGAAAGGCTCTGGAGCAACGAACCGCCCTTGCTGTCTCTGCCTGGCCGGTTCCCCTTTTTTCCACTGGGATTCTCTGCCTCTAACCCTGTTACGGGGGCTGAGTCACTGGCTTGCTGGGGCTCTCTCGTGCCGTCCCTGGGGGGGGGGATGCGTCACCTGGGTGGGTTGATTACAACCCGGTCGCATTCCGCTTCGCTCCACAGGTAGTATCACATTTTTCATTTCATTTCATTACAGCACAACGGTTTGATTTGTTTGATCGTAGCTAGCTACATAGCTAGCTACATAGCCGTCTGTGTATCAAAGATAATTGTGTAGTCTAGAGCGATTTTCTAGGTTAGCTAGCCAGCTATTGTCGTTCTTTTAACGCAACGTAACGTAATCAACACTGCTAGCTAGCCAGCTAGCCCCCGAATAGCAGCACTGTAGAAACTACTACACTCAACGGAACGACTTGATTAGTGTAGTGTCAACAACGCAGCCACTGTCAGCTAGCCTACAAAGTCAACAACGCAGCCACTGCCAGCTAGCCTACTTCAGCAGTACTGTATCATTTTTAATAATTTTAGTCAATAAGATTCTTGCTACGTAAGCTTAACTTTCTGAACATTCGAGACGTGTAGTCCACTTGTCATTCCAATCTCCTTGCATTAGCGTAGCCTCTTCTGTAGCCTGTCAACTATGTGTCTGTCTATCCCTGTTCTCTCCTCTCTGCACAGACCATACAAACGCTCCACACCGCGTGGCCGCTGCCACCCTAATCTGGTGGTCCCAGCGCGCACGACCCACGTGGAGTTCCAGGTCTCCGGTAGCCTCTGGAACTGCCGATCTGCAGCCAACAAGGCAGAGTTAATCTCAGCCTATGCCTCCCTCCAGTCCCTCGACTTCTTGGCACTGACAGAAACATGGATCACCACAGATAACACTGCTACTCCTACTGCTCTCTCTTCGTCCGCCCACGTGTTCTCGCACACCCGAGAGCTTCTGGTCAGCGGGGTGGTGGCATAGGGATCCTTATCTCTCCCATGTGGTCATTCTCTCTTTCTCCCCTTACCCATCTGTCTATCGCCTCCTTTGAATTTCATGCTGTCACAGTTACCAGCCCTTTCAAGCTTAACATCCTTATCATTTATCGCCCTCCAGGTCCCCTCGGAGAGTTCATCAATGAGCTTGATGCCTTGATAAGCTCCTTTCCTGAGGACGGCTCACCTCTCACAGTTCTGGGCGACTTTAACCTCCCCATGTCTACCTTTGACTCATTCCTCTCTGCCTCCTTCTTTCCACTCCTCTCCTCTTTTGACCTCACCCTCTCACCTTCCCCCTACTCACAAGGCAGGCAATACGCTCGACCTCATCTTTACTAGATGCTGTTCTTCCACTAACCTCATTGCAACTCCCCTCCAAGTCTCCGACCACTACCTTGTATCCTTTTCCCTCTCGCTCTCATCCAACACTTCCCACACTGCCCCTACTCGGATGGTATCGCGCCGTCCCAACCTTCGCTCTCTCTCTCCCCCGCTACTCTCTCCTCTTCCATCCTATCATCTCTTCCCTCTGCTCAAACCTTCTCCAACCTATCTCCTGATTCTGCCTCCTCAACCCTCCTCTCCTCCCTTTCTGCATCCTTTGACTCTCTATGTCCCCTATCTTCCAGGCCGGCTCGGTCCTCCCCTCCCGCTCCGTGGCTTGACGACTCAATGCGAGCTCACAGAACAGGGCTCCGGAAGGCCGAGCGGAAATGGAGGAAAACTCGCCTCCCTGCGGACCTGGCATCCTTTCACTCCCTCCTCTCTACATTTTCCTCCTCTGTCTCTGCTGCTAAAGCCACTTTCTACCACTCTAAATTCCAAGCATCTGCCTCTAACCCTAGGAAGCTCTTTGCCACATTCTCCTCCCTCCTGAATCCTCCTCCCCCTTCCCCCCTCCTCCCTCTCTGCAGATGACTTCGTCAACCATTTTGAAAAAGAAGATCGACGACATCCGATCCTCGTTTGCTAAGTCAAACAACACCGCTGGTTCTGCTCACACTGCCCTACCCTGTGCTCTGACCTCTTTCTCCCCTCTCTCTCCAGATGAAATCTCGCGTCTTGTGACGGCCGGCCGCCCAACAACCTGCCCGCTCGACCCTATCCCCTCCTCT
Source organism: Oncorhynchus gorbuscha (assembly GCF_021184085.1). Lineage (NCBI taxonomy): Eukaryota > Metazoa > Chordata > Actinopteri > Salmoniformes > Salmonidae > Oncorhynchus > Oncorhynchus gorbuscha. The sequence goes on along the minus strand of NC_060175.1, from coordinate 12,826,833 downwards.
CTTCTCCAGACCATTTCCGGAGACCTTCTCCCTTACCTCACCTCGCTCATCAACTTATCCCTGACCGCTGGCTACGTCCCTTCCGTCTTCAAGAGAGCGAGAGTTGCACCCCTTCTGAAAAAACCTACACTCGATCCCTCCGATGTCAACAACTACAGACCAGTATCCCTTCTTTCTTTTCTCTCCAAAACTCTTGAACGTGCCGTCCTTGGTCAGCTCTCCTGCTATCTCTCTCAGAATGACCTTCTTGATCCAAATCAGTCAGGTTTCAAGACTAGTCATTCAACTGAGACTGCTCTTCTCTGTATCACGGAGGCGCTCCGCACCGCTAAAGCTAACTCTCTCTCCTCTGCTCTCATCCTTCTAGACCTATCGGCTGCCTTCGATACTGTGAACCATCAGATCCTCCTCTCCACCCTCTCCGAGTTGGGCATCTCCGGCGCGGCCCACGCTTGGATTGCGTCCTACCTGACAGGTCGCTCCTACCAGGTGGCGTGGCGAGAATCTGTCTCCTCACCACGCGCTCTCACCACTGGTGTCCCCAGGGCTCTGTTCTAGGCCCTCTCCTATTCTCGCTATACACCAAGTCACTTGGCTCTGTCATAACCTCACATGGTCTCTCCTATCATTGCTATGCAGACGACACACAATTAATCTTCTCCTTTCCCCCTTCTGATGACCAGGTGGCGAATCGCATCTCTGCATGTCTGGCAGACATATCAGTGTGGATGACGGATCACCACCTCAAGCTGAACTTCGGCAAGACGGAGCTGCTCTTCCTCCCGGGGAAGGACTGCCCGTTCCATGATCTCGCCATCACGGTTGACAACTCCATTGTGTCCTCCTCCCAGAGCGCTAAGAACCTTGGCGTGATCCTGGACAACAAACTGTCGTTCTCAACTAACATCAAGGCGGTGGCCCGTTCCTGTAGGTTCATGCTCTACAACATCCGCAGAGTACGACCCTGCCTCACACAGGAAGCGGCGCAGGTCCTAATCCAGGCACTTGTCATCTCCCGTCTGGATTATTGCAACTCGCTGTTGGCTGGGCTCCCTGCCTTTGCCATTAAACCCCTACAACTCATCCAGAACGCCGCAGCCCGTCTAGTGTTCAACCTTCCCAAGTTCTCTCACGTCACCCCGCTCCTCCGCTCTCTCCACTGGCTTCCAGTTGAAGCTCGCATCCGCTACAAGACCATGGTGCTTGCCTACGGAGCTGTGAGGGGAACGGCACCTCAGTACCTCCAGGCTCTGATCAGGCCCTACACCCAAATAAGGGCACTGCGTTCATCCACCTCTGGCCTGCTCGCCTCCCTACCACTGAGGAAGTACAGTTCCCGCTCAGCTCAGTCAAAACTGTTCGCTGCTCTGGCTCCCCAATGGTGGAACAAACTCCCTCACGACGCCAGGACAGCGGAGTCAATCACCACCTTCCGGAGACACCTGAAACCCCACCTCTTTAAGGAATACCTAGGATAGGATAAAGTAATCCTTCTCACCCCCTCCCCCCTTAAAATATTTAGATGCACTATTGTAAAGTGGTTGTTCCACTGGATGTCATAAGGTGAATGCACCAATTTGTAAGTCGCTCTGGATAAGAGCGTCTGCTAAATGACTTAAATGTAAATGTAAATGTCAATACTGTAAGTCACTCTGGATAAGAGTGTCTGTTAAGTGACTAAATTATAATGTTGCTAGCGAGCAGAGGAAGTCGAAAAGATGAAACACAGAAAGCTGTTGTGTAAAACACCTGTCTCCACATTTATATCTTAACTCTAAGGGCAACCATGGCATCCGTGACAGAGAGGGAGAAGCGTTCACCCATGTATTTGGGTAAGAGAGTCTATCTAGCTACAGTACTTTCTCCACATGTTGTTACTTTACAGGCTTATTCTAATATGTATTAAATAACTTTTTTCCCTCATCAATCTACACACAATGCCCCATTTGCAAATATATTCGAAATAAAAAACCTGTAATATCACATTTGCATAAGTATTCAGACCCTTTACGCAGTCCTTTTTTTTGAAGCACGTTTGGCAGCAATTACAGCCTTGAGTCTTCTTGGGTAGGACGCTACAAGTTTGCCACACCTGTACTTGGGGAGTTTCTCCCAATCTTCTCTGCAGATCCTCTCAATCTCTGTCAGGTTGGATGGGGAGCGTTGCTGCTCAGCTATTTGCAGGTCTCCCCAGAGATGTTAGATGGGGTTCAAGTCCGGGCTGTGGCTGGGCCACTCAAGGACATTCAGATACTTGTCCCGAAGCCTCTCCTGTGTTGTCTTGGCTGTGTGATTAGGGTTGTTATCCTGTTGGAAGGTGAACCTTCACCCCCAGTCTGAGGTCCTGAGCGCTCTGAAGCCTCTCCTGTGTTGTCTTGGCTGTGTGATTAGGGTTGTTATCCTGTTGGAAGGTGAACCTTCAGTCTGAGGTCCTGAGCGCTCTGAAGCCTCTCCTGTGTTGTCCAGGGTTGTTATCTGAGGTCCTGAGGTCCTGAGCTCTCTGAAGCCTCTCCTGTGTTGTCTTGGCTGTGTGATTAGGGTTGTTATCCTGTTGGAAGGTGAACCTTCACCCCCAGTCTGAGGTCCTGAGCTCTCTGAAGCCTCTCCTGTGTTGTCTTGGCTGTGTGATTAGGGTTGTTATCCTGTTGGAAGGTGAACCTTCACCCCCAGTCTGAGGTCCTGAGCGCTCTGAAGCCTCTCCTGTGTTGTCTTGGCTGTGTGATTAGGGTTGTTATCCTGTTGGAAGGTGAACCTTCACCCCCAGTCTGAGGTCCTGAGCTCTCTGAAGCCTCTCCTGTGTTGTCTTGGCTGTGTGATTAGGGTTGTTATCCTGTTGGAAGGTGAACCTTCACCCCCAGTCTGAGTTCTGTTGTGGAATTATTCTAATCAAAAGGAAAGACTTTTAGATTTCTTCAAAACAATCAAACTTGTCAATGACCCGCCCGTAAGTGATTCGTTGAGAGCCCAACCAGCAGGACAAAGCCACAGCATTTTATAGCAAAGTCCATCCTCCTGGATGTTCATGACAAATCACAAATGAGAGAATGTATACAAAGGTACATTTTTCTGTCATGCAACAGACATCAAGATGTACATAGTGCCAAATATCTGTCTCTAGTTAATTTACTGCTTGCTTATACAAAAATACTAATGCAACTTATAATACTAAATCCTTTTGATTAGAATAATTCCACGACAGTGCTTAGGGTCGTTGTCCTGTTGGAAGGTGGTGAAGATGGTGAACTTAACTAAACGACTGAGAGTTTGACTGTGTGATATTAGATTGCTTCTTGTGTAAATATTTTCTGTCCGAGCCCTCTGGAGCAGGTTTTCATCAAGGATCTCTCTGTACTTTGATCTGTTCATTTTCCCCTCGATCCTGACTTGTGTCCCAGTCCCTGCCACTGAAAACATCACCACAGCATGATGCTGCCTCCACCATGCTTCACTGTAGGGATGGTGCCAGGTTTCCTCCAGATGTGATGCATGGCATTCAGGCCAAAGAGTTAAATATTGGTTTCATCAGACCAGAGAATCTTGTTTTTCATGACTTGACTTTGTCTATGTAATCCTCTGTAATTGTGGTACATGTATTGTTGACTGGTGTGGCTTCTTCATGCATTTTAAATGATCAAATAAAATCAAATGCATAACTTGCATAAATATCCTGATTAACTTATTGTTCTTTCAGAATTCAAGTCTGTCACTCAAAGAAAGATTTCCAAACAGGCTTATGCCACTGTTAGTATCTGGCTGTATGTTCCACTAAAATACAAAGCATCTGGCTGTATGTCCCACTAAAATACAAAACATCTGGCTGTATGTCCCACTAAAATACAAAGCATCTGGCTGTATGTCCCACTAAAATACAAAGCATCTGGCTGTATGTCCCACTAAAATACAAAACATCTGGCTGTATGTCCCACTAAAATACAAAGCATCTGGCTGTATGTCCCCTAAAAATACAAAATAAAAGTGATAATGCCCAAATTAATCTGTAAATATTCATACACTCATGAAGAAAAATGTTTGTCAAATATTTGTCTTGCAGTAATGCAATATATCTGCTGTTAAAATGATATAGAGCATGTGTGTACACAAGAGGGAAGAACACACACTTCAGTAACATTCAACAAAGTCCCAGTCCATTGAGCTCAGGGTCAGAGAAAAGACCCCCAGTCCTCTTCACACACCTCTTTGTTTTCATTCACCTCATACACACATACCCACACTGCCACTCATCATCTAGCTGGACCCTTGAATCAGAGCTTTGATCTTCTGTAGGTTGTGATCCACAGCAACGTCCAAAAACTGCACCCAGTTCAGGTCTGCTTCTAAACACACGTGACTGGCCCTGAGGAGGAAGGAGGAGGAGAAGAGAGAGGGAGAGGGCTGTGTACCAGTAGAGGAAGGAGAAGAGAGGGAGAGGGCTGTGTACCAGTAGAGGAAGGAGAAGAGAGGGAGAGGGCTGTGTACCAGTAGAGGAAGGAGAAGAGAGGGAGAGGGCTGTGTACCAGTAGAGGAAGGAGAAGAGAGGGAGAGGGCTGTGTACTAGTAGAGGAAGGAGAAGAGAGAGAGAGGGCTGTGTACTAGTAGAGGAAGGAGAAGAGAGAGGGCTGTGTACTAGTAGAGGAAGGAGAAGAGAGAAAGAGAGAGGGCTGTGTACCAGTAGAGGAAGGAGAAGAGAGGGAGAGGGCTGTGTACCAGTAGATGGAGGAGAAGAGAGAAAGAGAGAGGGCTGTGTACCAGTAGAGGGAGGAGAAGAGATGGCTGTGTACCAGTAGAGGAAGGATAAGAGAGGGAGAGGGCTGTGTACCAGTAGAGGAATGAGAAGAGAGAGAGAGAGAAGGCTGTGTACTAGTAGAGGAAGGCAAATATGCCAAGAGAGGGCCACCCACCAAAACTCGCCAACCAGGCAAAGAGAGCATTAATCAGAGAGGCAACAAAGAGACCAAAGATAACCTTGAATCAAAATCAAATGTATTTATATAGCCCTTCGTACATCAGCTAATATCTCAAAATGCTGTACAGAAACTCAGCCTAAAACCCCAAACAGAAAGCAATGCAGGTGTAGAAGCACGGTGGCTAGGAAAAACAACTGAGAAAGGCCAAAACCTAGGAAGAAACCTAGAGAGGAACCAGGCTATGTGGGGTGGCCAGTCCTCTTCTGGCTGTGCCGGGTGGAGATTATAACAGAACATGGCCAAGATGTTCAAATGTTCATAAATGACCAGCATGGTCCAATAATAATAAGGCAGAACAGTTGAAACTGGAGCAGCAACACGGCCAGGTGGACTGGGGACAGCAAGGAGTCATCATGTCAAGTGGTCCTGAGGCATGGTCCTAGGGCTCAGGTCCTCAGAGAGAGAGAAAGAAAAAGAGAATTAGAGAGAGCACACATAAATTCACACGGGACACCGAATAGGACAGGAGACGTACTCCAGATATAACAAACTGACCCTAGCCCCCCGACACATAAACTACTACTAACCAGAAAAAAGCCATTGCTTAAAGAAAAGAATAAGCAAACACGTTTGGTGTTCGCCAAAAGGCATGTGGGAGACTCCCCAAACATATGGAAGGTACTCTGGTCATATGAGACTAAAATGTAGCTTTTTTTCCATCAAGGAGAAAGCTATGTCTGACGCAAACCCAACACCTCTCATCACCCCGAGAACAACATCCCCACAGTGAAGCATGGTGGTGGCAGGGACTGGGAAACTGGTCAGAATTGAAGGAATGATGGATGGGGCTAAATCCATGGAAATTCTTGAGGGAAACCTGTTTCAGTCTTCCAGAGATTTGAGACTGGGACAGAGTTTCACCATCCAGCAGGACAATGACCCTAAGCATACTGCTAAAGCAACCCTCGAGTGGTTTAAGGGGAAACATTTAAATATCTTGGAATGGTGTAGTCAAAGCCCAGACCTCAATCCAAATGGCGAATCTGTGGTAGAACTTAAAAATTGCTGTACACAAGCAGAACCCATCGAACTTGAAGGAGCTGGAGCAGTTTTGCCTTGAAGAATTGGCATAAATCCCAGTGGCTAGATTTGCCAAGCTTATAGAGACATATCTCAAGAGACTTGCAGCTGTAATTCCTGCAAAAGGTGTCTCTAACAAGGTATTGACTTTAGGGGGGTGAATAGTTACACTCGCATTAACATCTGCTAACCATGTGTGTATGTGACAAATAAAATTTGATTTGATTTTTAGTTATGCACTCTCAAGTTGTCTGTTTTTTTGTCTTATTTGTTGTTTGTTTCTCAATAGAAAATCATTTGCATCTTCAAAGTGGTAGGCATGTTGTGTAAATCAAATGATGCAAACCTCCAAAAAATCTATTTTAATTCCAGGTTGTAAGGCAACAAAATAGGAAAAATGCCAAGGGGGGTGAATACTTTCACAAGCCACTGTAAATGCAGCCTCAAGATATGTGGTTTCCAGTTTGCATAAAGTCCAGTGAAGTTCTTTGAGGGCCGTCGTGGTATCAGCTTGAGGGGAGATATTGACCGCCTTGGTTATTATTGCCGAAAATACTCTCTGGAGATAGTACAGTCGGCATTTGAATTGTGAGATATACTATGTTGGGTGAACAGAAGGACTTGAGTTCCTGTATGTTTTCACAGTTACACCATAAGTCGTTAGTCTTAAAACATACCTCCACCCTTCTGCTTCCCAGAGACATGTTTGTTGCTGTCAGTGCGATGTACTGAGCACCCAACTGGCTTTACAGAGTTAGACAGTATATCTCAAGAGAGAGCCATGGTTCTGTGAAGCAGAGTGTGTTACAATATCCCTGGTGTCTCTCTGAAAAGCAACTCTCGCCTTGAGCTCATCAACTTTATTTTCCAGAGATTGGACATTAGCGAGTAAAATATCCGGGAGCGGTGGGTGGGTGGTGTGCACCTTTCTTAAGTCGGACCAGAATACCGCCCCGAGTACCTCTCCTACGCCGGCGTTGTCTTGGGTCAGCCTCTGGAATAAGTTACATTTCTCTGGGGAAAGCAAACAAAGGATCTGTTCCAGGGAAGTCGTAATCCTGGTCGTAATGCTGGACGTTCTGATGAGTTACCGTCGCTCTAATATCCAATCGTTTTTCTTGTCTGTATGTAATGACACAGAGAGTTTTCATCTGTATTTTCCATAGCTGTCTGCATACCACCACAGAACAATGCTGGCACTAAAACCACACTCAATGAGCTGTATACCGCCGTAAGCAAACAGGAAAACGCTCATCCAGAGGCGGCGCTTATAGTGGCCGGGGACTTTAATGCAGGGTAACTTAAATCCGTTTTTACCTAATTTCTATCAGCATGTTAAATGTGCAACCAGAGGGAAAAAACCTCTAGACCAGCTTTACTCCACACACAGAGACGCATACAAACCTCTAGACCAGCTTTACTCAGCACACAGAGACGCATACAAACCTCTAGACCAGCTTTACTCAGCACACAGAGACGCATACAAACCTCTAGACCACCTTTACTCAGCACACAGAGACGCATACAAACCTCTAGACCACCTTTACTCCACACACAGAGACGCATACAAACCTCTAGACCAGCTTTACTCCACACACAGAGACGCATACAAAGCTTTCCCTCACCCTCCATTTGGCAAATCTGATCATAATTCTATCTTCCTGATTCTTGCTTACAAGCAAAAATGAAAGCGGGAAGCACCAGTGATTCGGTCAATAATAAAGTGTTCAGATGAAGCAGATACCAAGCTACAGGACTGTTTTGCAGCACAAACTGGAATAAGTTCTGGGATTCTTCTGATGGCATTGAGGAGTACACCACATCAGTCACTGGCTTCATCATTAAGTGCATTAATGACCTCATCCCCACAGTGACTGTACGCACATACCCCAAAGAGAAGCCATGGATTAAAGGCAACATCCGCACTGAGCTAAAGGGTAGAGCTGCGGCTTTCAGGGAGCAGATGTGGCAGGGCTTGCAAACTATTACAGACTACAGAAACGGCCAACTGATTTCTTCTGGAAAATGTGAAGTCCAAGATGGACAAAGGGGGTGCTGTTGGGGCTGTGTTTCTGGACCTAAGGAAGGCTTTTGATACTGTTAACCATGAGATTCTCATCACAAAATTGTCCAAGTTCAACTTTTCCCCTGATGCCTTGAGATGGATGAAATCATACCTTGAAGGCAGAACTCAGTGTGTCAGAGTGAGCAATGAGCTGTCGCCCACTCGTAGCTATGATGTGGGCGTGCCCCAAGGGTCAATACTGGGGCCCCTCCTGTTCAGCCTGTACATTAATGATCTGCCTTCTGTGTGTACTGGGTCTGAAGTTCAAATGTATGCAGATGATACAGTGATATATGTGCATGCAAAGAGCAAACAACAAGCTGCACAAGAACTCACTACTGTAATGGTCCAGGTTACAAAGTGACTCAGTGACTCGTGTTTGCATCTCAATGTGAAAACAACTGTTTGCATGTTCTTCACAAAGAGGGCAACAGATGCTACTGAGCCAGATGTCTATGTGTCAGGGGAGAAGCTCCAGGTGGTATCCGATTTTAAGTACCTTGGCATCATACTTGATTCCAACCTCTCTTTTAAAAAGCATGTGAAAAAGGTAATTCAAATAACTAAATTCAATCTAGCTAATTTCCGATTTATACGAAATTGTTTGACTACAGAGGTAGCAAAACTGTACTTCAAATCTATGATACTCCCCCACTTAACATACTGCTTGACTAGTTGGGCCCAAGCTTGCTGTACAACATTAAAACCTATTCAGTCTGTCTACAAACAGCCTCTCAAAGTGCTTGATAGGAAGCCCAATAGCCATCATCATTGTCACATCCTTAGAAAACATGAGCTCTTGAGTTGGGAAAATCTTGTGCAATACACCGACGCATGTCTTGTATTCAAGATCCTTAATGGCCTGGCTCCCCCTCCACTCAATATTTTTGTTAAACAGAAAACCCAGACATATGGCAGCAGATCCACAAGGTCTGCCATGAGAGGTGACTGTATAGTTCCCCTAAGGAAAAGCACCTTTAGTAAATCTGCATTCTCTGTGAGAGCTTCCCATGTCTGGAATACACTGCCATCAGACACACATAACTGCACCACATATCACACTTTCACAAAATGCTTGAAGACATGGCTAAAGGTCAATCAGATTTGTGAACATGGTCCCTAGCTGTGTGTTGCCGCTTTCCATGTTGTCTGTTGTCTGTAGCTTGTGAGGTGTGGAAACACTTTGTTGCTTTTATGAATTTTGTCTTGCTGCTTTTTGTTCTATGTTTCTCTGTCTGTATGCTACGTCTTGCTTGTCCTATGTTGCTATTGTCTATATTGTAATTGTTTTTAATAACCTGCCCAGGGACTGCGGTTGAAAATTAGCCGGCTGGCTAAAACCGTCACTTTTACTGAAACGTTGATTAATGTGCACTGTCCCTGTAAAAATAAAAATAAATAAACTAAACTAAACTACAAAGGGACGCAAAGCCGAGAGTTGCCCAGTGACACGAGCCTAACAGACAAGCTAAATTACTTCTATGCTCGCTTCGAGGTAAGTAACACTGAAACATACATGAGAGCATGAGCTGTTCCGGATGACTGTGTGATCACACTCTCCGCAGCCAATGTGAGTAAGACCTTTATACAGGTCAACATTCACAAGGCTTCAGGGCCAGACGGATTAGCAGGACCTGTACTCCGAGCATGCGCTAACCAACCGGCAAGTGTCTTCACTGACAATTTCAACCTCTCCCTGTCTGAGTCTGTAATACCAACATGTTTCAAGCAGACCACCATCGTCCTTGTGCCCAAGAACACTAAGGTTACCTGCTTAAATGACTACTGTCCCGTAGCACTCACATCTGTAGCCATGAAGTCCTTTGAAAGGATGGTCATTGCTCACATCAACACCATTATCCCAGAAACCCTAGATCCACACAAATTTGCATATCGCCCCAACAGATCCACAGATGATGCAATCTCTATTGCACTTCACAATGTCCTTTCACACCTGGACAAAAGGAACACCTATGTGAGAATGCTATTCATTGACTACAGCTCAGCGTTCAATGCCATAGTGCCCTCAAAGCTCATCAATAAGCTAAGGACCTTGGGACTAAACACCTCCCTCTGCAACTGGATCCTGGACTTCCTGACGGGCCGCCCCTAGGTGGAAAGGGTATGTAACAACACATCTGCCACACTGATCCTCAACACGAGGCCCCCTCAGGGCTGCGTGCTCAGTCCCCTCCTGTACTCCCTGTTTACTCGTGACTGCATGGCCAGGCAGGACTCTAACACCATCATTAAGTTTGCCAATGACACAAAAGTGGTAGGCCTGATCACCAACAACGATGAGACAGCCGATAGGGAGGAGATCAGAGAACTGTGGTCCTTCTGTAGCTCAGTTGGTAGAGCATGGCGCTTGTAACGCCAGGGTAGTGGGTTCGATCCCCGGGACCACCCATACGTAGAATGTATGCACACATGACTGTAAGTCGCTTTGGATAAAAGCGTCTGCTAAATGGCATATATTAACTGGCCGTTTGGTGCCAGAACAACGACTTCTCCCTCAACATGATCAAGCCAAAGGAGATGATTGTGGACAACAGGAAAAAGAGGACCGAGCACGCCCCCATTCTCATCGCAGTGGATCAGGTTGAGAGCTTGAAGTTCCTTGGCGTCCACATCATCAACAAACTAACGTGGTCCAAGCACACCAAGACAGCCTTGAAGAGGGCACGACAAAACCTATCCCCCCTCAGGAGACTGAAAAGATTTGGCATGGGTCCTCAGATTCTCAACAGCTGTAACATTAAGAGCATCCTGACTGGTTGCATCACTGCCTGGTATGGCAACTGCCCGGCCTCCGACCGCAAGGCACTACAGAGGGTAGTGTGAACGGACCAGTACATCATTGGGCCAAGCTTCCTGCCATCCAGGACCATTATACCAGGCGGTGTCAGAGGAAGGCCCTAAAAAATGTGAAAGACTCCTGCCACCCTAGTCATAGACTGCTCTCTTTGCTACCGCAAGAGGTACCGGAGCGCCAATTCTAGGTCCAAGAGGCTTCTGAACACCTAATCAAATGTCTAGCCAGACTTTTTGCATTGCACCCCCCACCTCTTTTACACTGCTGCTAGTCTCTGTTGTTATCATAGTTACTTTAATAACTACTTTTTTTTCACCTTTATTCAACCAGATAGGCAAGTTGAGAACAAGTTCTCATTTACAATTGCGACCTGGCAAAGATAAAGCAAAGCAGTTCGACACATACAACAACACAGAGTTACACATGGAGTAAAACAAACATACAGTCAATAATACAGTAGAAAAATAAGTCTACATACAATGTGAGCAAGTGAGGTGAGATAAGGGAGGTAAAGGCAAAAAAAGGCCATGGTGGGGAAGTAAATACAATATAGCAAGTAAAACATTGGAATGGCTGATTTGCAGTGGAAGAATGTGCAAAGTAGAGATAGAAATAATGTGGTACAGTTCAAGAAATAGATTTTTCTTCCTACTGTGTTAATGGACGTGCTTCCTTTGGTACATATAATCTATACTGAACAAAAGATAAATGCAACATGCAACAATTTAAACAATTTTACAGTTACAGTTAATATAAGAAAATAAGTCAATTGAAATACATTCATTAGGCCATAATCTATGGATTTCACATGTCTGGGCAGGGGTGCAGCTATGAGTGGGCCTTGGAGGATATAGGCCCACTCACTTGGGGGCCAGGCCCATCCACTGGGGAACCAGGCCCAGCCAATCAGAATGAGTTTTTTTCCCCCACAAAAAGGCTTTATGACATACAGAAATAATCCTCAGTTTCATCAACTGTCCGGTTGGCTGGTCTCAGCTGATCCTGCAGGTGAAGAAGCCGGATGTGGAGGTCCTGGATGGCGTGGTCTGCGGTTATGAGGCCGGTTGGACGTACTGCCAAATTCTCTAAAATGACATTGGAGGCAGCTGATGGTAGAGAAATGAACGTTCAATTATCTGGCAACAGCATGTCAGTTTCACGCTGCCTCAAAACTTGTGATATTGTGTTGTGTGACAAAACTTCACATTTTAGACGCCATACTCTACTGTTACACAGTCTTCTCCGTCTCTTCTCCTTCCTCTTCTGGTACACAGCCCTCTCTCTCTCTTTTCCTCTACTGGTACACAGCCCTCTCTCTCTCTCTTTTCCTCTACTGGTACACAGCCCTCTCTCTTCTCCTTCCTATACTGGTCCACAGCCCTCTCTCTCTCTCTTCTCCTCACTCTACTGGTACACAGCCCTCTCTCTTCTCCTTCCTATACTGGTCCACAGCACTCTCTCTCTCTCTTCTCCTCCCTCTACCGGTCCACAGCCCTCTCCCTCTCTCTTCTCCTCCCTCTACTGGTACACAGCCCTCTCCCTCTCTCTTCTCCTCCCTCTACTGGTACACAGCCCTCTCCCTCTCTTCTCCTTCCTCTACTGGTACACAGCCCTCTCTCTTTCTCTCTTCTCCTTCCTCTACTGGTACACAGCCCTCTCCCTCTCTCTCCTCATTCCTCTACTGGTACACAGCCCTCTCCCTCTCTTCTCCTTCCTCTACTGGTACACAGCCCTCTCTTCTCCTCCCACTACTGGTACACAGCTCTCTCTTTCTCTCTTCTCCTTCCTCTACTAGTACACAGCCCTCTCTCTTTCTCTCTTCTCCTTCCTCTACTGGTACACAGCCCTCTCCCTCTCTTCTCCTTCCTCTACTGGTACACAGCACTCTCTTCTCCTCCCACTACTGGTACACAGCTCTCTCTTTCTCTATTCTCCTCCCTATACTGGTACACAGCCCTCTCTCTCTCTTTTCCTCTACTGGTACACAGCCCTCTCTCTCTCTCTTTTCCTCTACTGGTACACAGCCCTCTCTCTTCTCCTTCCTATACTGGTCCACAGCACTCTCTCTCTCTCTCTTCTCCTCCCTCTACTGGTACACAGCCCTCTCTCTTCTCCTTCCTATACTGGTCCACAGCCCTCTCTCTCTCTCTTCTCCTCCCTCTACCGGTCCACAGCCCTCTCCCTCTCTCTTCTCCTCCCTCTACTGGTACACAGCCCTCTCCCTCTCTCTTCTCCTCCCTCTACTGGTACACAGCCCTCTCCCTCTCTTCTCCTTCCTCTACTGGTACACAGCCCTCTCTCTTTCTCTCTTCTCCTTCCTCTACTGGTACACAGCCCTCTCTTCTCCTCCCACTATTGGTACACAGCTCTCTCTTTCTCTCTTCTCCTTCCTCTACTAGTACACAGCCCTCTCTCTTTCTCTCTTCTCCTTCCTCGACTAGTACACAGCCCTCTCTCTCTCTTCTCCTTCCTCTACTAGTACACAGCTCTCTCTCTTTCTCTCTTCTCCTTCTTCTACTGGTACACAGCCCTCTCTCTTTCTCTCTTCTCCTTCCTCTACTGGTACACAGCCCTCTCCATCTCTTCTCCTCCCTATACTGGTACACAGCTCTCTCTCTCTCTTTTCCTCTACTGGTACACAGCCCTCTCTCTCTCTCTTTTCCTCTACTGGTACACAGCCCTCTCTCTTCTCCTTCCTATACTGGTCCACAGCCCTCTCTCTCTCTCTCTCTCCTCCTCCCTCTACTGGTACACAGCCCTCTCTCTTCTCCTTCCTATACTGGTCCACAGCCCTCTCTCTCTCTCTTCTCCTCCCTCTACCGCTCCACAGCCCTCTCCCTCTCTCTTCTCCTCCCTCTACTGGTACACAACCCTCTCCCTCTCTCTTCTCCTCCCTCTACTGGTACACAGCCCTCTCCCTCTCTTCTCCTTCCTCTACTGGTACACAGCCCTCTCTCTTTCTCTCTTCTCCTTCCTCTACTGGTACACAGCCCTCTCCCTCTCTCTCCTCATTCCTCTACTGGTACACAGCCCTCTCCCTCTCTTCTCCTTCCTCTACTGGTACACAGCTCTCTCTTTCTCTCTTCTCCTTCCTCTACTAGTACACAGCCCTCTCTCTTTCTCTCTTCTCCTTCCTCTACTGGTACACAGCCCTCTCCCTCTCTCTCCTCATTCCTCTACTGTTACACAGCCTTCTCCGTCTCTTCTCCTTCCTCTTCTGGTACACAGCCCTCTCCATCTCTTCTCCTCCCTATACTGGTACACAGCCCTCTCTCTCTCTTTTCCTCTACTGGTACACAGCCCCCTCTCTCTCTCTTTTCCTCTACTGGTACACAGCCCTCTCTCTTCTCCTTCCTATACTGGTCCACAGCCCTCTCTCTCTCTCTTCTCCTCCCTCTACTGTTACACAGCCCTCTCCCTCTCTTCTCCTTCCTCTACTGGTACACAGCCCTCTCTCTTTCTCTCTTCTCCTTCCTCTACTGGTACACAGCCCTCTCCCTCTCTCTCCTCATTCCTCTACTGGTACACAGCCCTCTCCCTCTCTTCTCCTTCCTCTACTGGTACACAGCTCTTTCTTTCTCTCTTCTCCTTCCTCTACTAGTACACAGCCCTCTCTCTTTCTCTCTTCTCCTTCCTCGACTAGTACACAGCCCTCTCTCCCTCTTCTCCTTCCTCTACTAGTACACAGCTCTCTCTCTTTCTCTCTTCTCCTTCTTCTACTGGTACACAGCCCTCTCTCATTCTCTCTTCTCCTCCCACTACTGGTACACAGCCCTCTCTCTTTCTCTCTTCTCCCCCCACTACTGGTACACAGCTCTCTCTCTTTCTCTCTTCTCCTTCCTCTACTAGTACACAGCCCTCTCTCTATCTCTCTTCTCCTTCCTCTACTAGTACACAGCCCTCTCTCTTTCTCCCTTCTCCTTCCTCTACTGGTACACAGCCCTCTCCCTCTCTCTCCTCATTCCTCTACTGGTACACAGCCCTCTCCCTCTCTTCTCCTTCCTCTACTGGTACACAGCTCTCTCTTTCTCTCTTCTCCTTCCTCTACTAGTACACAGCCCTCTCTCTTTCTCTCTTCTCCTTCCTCTACTGGGACACAGCCCTCTCCCTCTCTCTCCTCATTCCTCTACTGTTACACAGCCTTCTCCGTCTCTTCTCCTTCCTCTTCTGGTACACAGCCCTCTCCATCTCTTCTCCTCCCTATACTGGTACACAGCCCTCTCTCTCTCTTTTCCTCTACTGGTACACAGCCCTCTCTCTCTCTCTTTTCCTCTACTGGTACACAGCCCTCTCTCTTCTCCTTCCTATACTGGTCCACAGCCCTCTCTCTCTCTCTTCTCCTCCCTCTACTGTTACACAGCCCTCTCCCTCTCTTCTCCTTCCTCTACTGGTACACAGCCCTCTCTCTTTCTCTCTTCTCCTTCCTCTACTGGTACACAGCCCTCTCCCTCTCTCTCCTCATTCCTCTACTGGTACACAGCCCTCTCCCTCTCTTCTCCTTCCTCTACTGGTACACAGCTCTTTCTTTCTCTCTTCTCCTTCCTCTACTAGTACACAGCCCTCTCTCTTTCTCTCTTCTCCTTCCTCGACTAGTACACAGCCCTCTCTCCCTCTTCTCCTTCCTCTACTAGTACACAGCTCTCTCTCTTTCTCTCTTCTCCTTCTTCTACTGGTACACAGCCCTCTCTCATTCTCTCTTCTCCTCCCACTACTGGTACACAGCCCTCTCTCTTTCTCTCTTCTCCCCCCACTACTGGTACACAGCTCTCTCTCTTTCTCTCTTCTCCTTCCTCTACTAGTACACAGCCCTCTCTCTATCTCTCTTCTCCTTCCTCTACTAGTACACAGCCCTCTCTCTTTCTCCCTTCTCCTTCCTCTACTGGTACACAGCCCTCTCTCTTTCTCTCTTTTCCTTCCTCTACTGGTACACAGCCCTCTCTCTTTCTCTCTTCTCCTTCCTCTACTAGTACACAGCCCTCTCTCTTTCTCTCTTCTCCTTCCTCTACTGGTACACAGCCCTCTCCCTCTCTTCTCCTTCCTCTACTGGTACACAGCCCTCTCCATCTCTCTTCTCCTTCCTCTACTGGTACACAGCCCTCTCCCTCTCTTCTCCTTCCTCTACTGGTACACAGCCCTCTCCATCTCTCTTCTCCTTCCTCTACTGGTACACAGTCCTCTCTCTCTCTCTCTCCATCTCTTCTCCTTCCTCTACTGGTACACAGCCCTCTCCCTCCCTCTTCTCCTCCTCCTTCCTCCTCAGGGCCAGTCACATGTGTTTAGAAGCAGACCTGAACTGGGTGCAGTTTTTGGACGTTGCTGTGGATCACAACCTACAGAAGATCAAAGCTCTGATTCAAGGGTCCAGCTAGACGATGAGTGGCAGTGTGGGTACGTGTGTATGAGGTGAATGAAAACAAAGAGGTGTGTGAAGAGGACTGGGGGTCTTTTCTCTGACCCTGAGCTCAATGGACTGGGACTTTGTTGAATGTTACTGAAGTGTGTGTTCTTCCCTCTTGTGTTCACACATGCTCTATATCATTTTAACAGCAGATCTATTACATTACTTCAAGACAAATATTTGACAAACAAACATTTTGCTTCATGAGTGCATGAATATTTACAGATTAATTTGGGCTTCATCACTTTTATTTTGTATTTTAGTGGGACATACAGCCAGATGCTTTGCATTTTAGTGGGACATACAGCCAGATGCTTTGTATTTTAGTGGGACATACAGCCAGATGCTTTGTATTTTAGTGGGACATACAGCCAGATGCTTTGTATTTTAGTGGGACATACAGCCAGATGCTTTGTATTTTAGTGGGACATACAGCCAGATACTAACAGTGGCATAAGCCTGTGTAACGGATGTGAAACGTCTAGCTTAGTTAGCGGTGTGCGCTAAATAGCGTTTCAATCGGTTACGTCGCTTGCTCTGAGACCTTGAAGTAGTAGTTCCCCTTGCTCTGCAAGGGCCGTGGCTTTTGTGGAGCGATGGGTAACGATGCTTCGAGGGTGACTGTTGTCGTTGTGTGCAGAAGGTCCCTGGTTCGCGCCCGGGTATGGGCGAGGGACGGTTTAAAATTATACTGTTACATTGATCCTGTTGACCCGGATTACTGGTTGCTGCGGAAAAGGAGGAAGGTCAAAAGGGGGGTGAGTGTAACGGATGTGAAACGGCTAGCTTAGTTAGCGGTGTGCGCTAAATAGCGTTTCAATCGGTTACGTCGCTTGCTCTGAGACCTTGAAGTAGTAGTTCCCCTTGCTCTGCAAGGGCCGTGGCTTTTGTGGAGCGATGGGTAACGATGCTTCGAGGGTGACTGTTGTCGTTGTGTGCAGAAGGTCCCTGGTTCGCGCCCGGGTATGGGCGAGGGGACGGTTTAAAATTATACTGTTACATTGATCCTGTTGACCCGGATTACTGGTTGCTGCGGAAAAAGGAGGAAGGTCAAAAGGGGGGTGAGTGTAACGGATGTGAAACGGCTAGCTTAGTTAGCGGTGTGCGCTAAATAGCGTTTCAATCGGTTACGTCGCTTGCTCTGAGACCTTGAAGTAGTAGTTCCCCTTGCTCTGCAAGGGCCGTGGCTTTTGTGGAGCGATGGGTAACGATGCTTCGTGGGTGACTGTTGTTGATGTGTGCAGAAAGTCCCTGGTTCACGCCCGGGTATGGGCGAGGGGACGGTTTAAAATTATACTGTTACACCTGTTTGGAAATCTTTCTTTGAGTGACAGACGTGAATTCTGAAAGAACAATAAGTTAATCAGGATATTTATGCAAGTTATGCATTTGATTTGATTTGACCATTTAAAATGCATTAAGAAGCCACACCAGTCAACAATAATTTATACAGTAAGATGTACAGTAGGCCTGAACATGTTTCATCTTCATGTGTGACCTACCAGCTCGATTCGGTCTAAAGTAGCAAAATATGACATTGTGTTTTTTACATTGGATAAAAGTATAGACTCAGAACTAGAAAGTGGTATATCATACACTACAATTGAGGAACAATGGGAAAGTAATTCTGCTTTGAAAGTTGATAAACTTGTTATGTCACTTTTGAGAAAATGGTCCTTGAATGTTTTGGTAAACCTACTAGGAGAGCTCTTCTTTGTCTGCACCCATTCAGCATCGTTCACACCCTCTTAAGCCTTAGTCTCACCTATCTCTTTAAGGATTCACATGTGAGGCCATGTACTAAATAACCAAAGATTTCCAGACGAATGGCTGGTTTATACTACGTGTATCAACAGTTTTCGCCATGACATCATGAACATTCTATTGTCGTCCGACATCAAACTTGTCATTGTTGTTATGAAAAAGTTTCAACACAAAAACTACAGGCTGCATGACATCAACAGCCTGGGGGTCAAAAATAGCAGAACTAGAAAATAGCTAATGGTTATGAGTGTGATGAAATAGAAGCAGGACATTCTACCAGAGAATTTGATAACATGGACACGGTCTCGTTGACCTAACGTTATATGCTAATATGACTTTGATGCAGGTCATGTTCCAACATTTATTTGTCACATGCACAGAATACAGAAGTTGTAGTGAAATGGTAACTTAACCAGCCACTCTAGACATAGACTGTTCTCTCTGGTACCGCATGGCAAGCGGTGAAGAAGCCGGATGTTGAGGTTCTGGGTTGGCGTTGTTACACGTGCTCTGCGGTTGTGAGGCATGTTGGACATACTGCCAAATTCTCTATAACGACATTGGAGGCAGCTTATGGTAGAGAAATTAATGTTCAATTATCTGGCAACAAATCCGGTGGACAGTCCTGCAGTCATCATGTCAGTTGCATGCTGCCTCAAAACTTGAGACCTCTGTGACATTGTGTTGTGTGACAAAACTGCAAATTTTAGAGTGGCCTTTTATTGTCCCCAGCACAAGGTGCACCAGTGTAATGATCATGCTGTTTAATCAGTTTATTGATATGCCACACCTGTCAGGTGGATGGATTATCTTGGCGAAGGGGAATTGCTCACAAACAGGGATGGAAACCAATTTGACATCCCTGTATATTGTGGGATCTTTTATTTCAGCTCATGAAACCAACACTTTACACGTTGTGTTTATATTTTTGTTCAATATAGATTCTATTTCTATGACATGTCCTACTAGTAACTTAGGAACGATACACTCTGTCTGTTTGTCATCATTGCAGGTGTGTGAACTGGCTATGGTGCTGAAGGAAGTGTTGGGTATCATCAGGTGAGTACAGTAGTGCTGCTTAACCCACCTGTTTGTCTGTGTGTCAGCCACACAGGGACTTGTGTTTTTAACTGTCGCCTACTGAATCATCCACTTGGTAGGGCGTATCTATTAATCCTCTTCAGGAAGGACATGACAGAACTGGCTTCTGCTGTCACGGTACAATGACAGGCAGTGGATGAACAACAGGCTACAGAAAGCCAGTAGTTCCTGTTGCATCATGGTTGTGGGCAGGAAGCCAGACATTGCACCCACTTGAGCGAAATAATGACATCACATCACCGTTCACTTAAACTCAGGCTTGTACTCACTCACTCACTCACTCACTCACTCACACGCAAACACACACACACACACACACACACACACACACACACACACACACACACACACACACACACACACACACACACACACACACACACACACACACACACACACACACACACACACACACACACACACACACACACACACACACACACACACACACACACACACGTTAGTTTCCTCTTTTGTTTTCCGTCAAGGTGACGAGTCAGATAATTTAATAGGTGGAAGAATGAGGAAAGGAAAAACATGCTTTTTTTGTACTCGTGCGCGCACACACACACACATACACACACACACACGTGTTTAGAAGCAGACCTGAACTGGGTGCAGTTTTTGGACGTTGCTGTGGATCACAACCTACAGAAGATCAAAGCTCTGATTCAAGGGTCCAGCTAGACGATGAGTGGCAGTGTGGGTACGTGTGTATGAGGTGAATGAAAACAAAGAGGTGTGTGAAGAGGACTGGGGGTCTTTTCTCTGACCCTGAGCTCAATGGACTGGGACTTTGTTGAATGTTACTGAAGTGTGTGTTCTTCCCTCTTGTGTACACACATGCTCTATATCATTTTAACAGCAGATATATTGCATTACTGCAAGACAAATATTTGACAAACAAACATTTTGCTTCATGAGTGCATGAATATTTACAGATTAATTTGGGCTTCATCACTTTTATTTTGTATTTTAGTGGAACATACAGCCAGATGCTTTGTATTTTAGTGGGACATACAGCCAGATGCTTTGTATTTTAGTGGGACATACAGCCAGATGCTTTGTATTTTAGTGGGACATACAGCCAGATGCTTTGTATTTTAGTGGGACATACAGCCAGATGCTTTAGTATTTTAGTGGGACATACAGCCAGATGTTTTGTATTTTAGTGGGACATACAGCCAGATGCTTTGTATTTTGGTGGGACATACAGCCAGATGTTTTGTATTTTAGTGGAACATACAGCCAGATACTAACAGTGGCATAAGCCTGTTTGGAAATCTTTCTTTGAGTGACAGACTTGAATTCTGAAAGAACACCAAGTTAGTCAGGATATTTATACAAGTTATGCATTTGATTTTATTTGACAATTTAAAATGCATTAAGAAGCCACACCAGTCAACAATAGATGTACCACAATTACATAGACTGTTTATACAATAAGATGTACAGTAGGCCTGAACATGTTTCATCTTCATGTGTGACCTACCAGCTCGATTCGGTCTTATGTAGCAAAATATGAAATTGTGTTTTTTACATTGGATAAAAGTAGAGACTCTGAGCTAGAAAATGGTACATCATACACTACAGTTGAGGAACAATGGGAAAGTAATCCTGCGTTAAAAGTTGATAAACTTGCAATGACCCTCCTCAGTACTACTATTGAGGAGCTCTTCTTTGTCTGCACCCATTCAGCATCGTTCACACCCTCTGAAGCCTTAGTCTCACCTATCTCTTTAAGGATTCACATGTGAGGCCATGTACTAAACAACCAAAGATTTCAAGATTAAAGGCTGGTTTATACTACGTGTATCAACAGTTGTCACAGCAATATCATTGGGGAGGCAGGGTAGCCTAGTGGTTAGAGCGTTGGACTAGTAACCAGAAGGGTGCAGGTTCAAACCCCCGAGCTGACAAGGTACAAATCTGTTGTTCTGCCCCTGAACAGACAGTTAACCCACTGTTCCTAGGCTGACATTGAAAATAAGAATTTGTTCTTAACTGACTTGCCTAGTAAAATAAAAAAATTATATTTTCGTCCGACATCTAACTTGTCATTGGTATTATGAAAAAGTATGAACACAAAAACTACAGGCTGCATGAGATCAACAGCCTGGGGGTCAAAAATAGCAGAACTAGAAAATAGCTTACGGTTGTGAGTGTGATGAAATAGAAGCAGGACATTCTACCAGAGAATTTTACAACTTAGACACGGTCCCATTGACCTAACGTTAAATCCTAATATGACTTTGGTGCAGGTCATGTTCTTCACATTACCGTCTCTGGTAAACACATACTATATCAAATAAAACCAACATTTGTCACATGCACAGGATCCAGAAGGTGTAGTGGAATGTTTACTTGAATAGTGGAGTCTAGCTATTTAGCTAAACAATTAACCAGAATCTCAACTCATAACGTTACTACCCTACATGAACCTGCAGGGTAGTAGAAACAACCAGTTTCAATGTTAGCTAGCTAGCTAGCTAACATTAGGCTATAACTACCAATGCAAGTGGTTCTGAGATACGAATTATATTACTACACAGATCATAGCTAACAGTATGCATATAAATTGGTTAATACAGTATAAATTGCAGAACGTATTTCACTTGCAATCAAAGCGAATTTCTGACTAAATTAGGAATGAATAATATCTGAAAATATTCAGTGCCTTCGGAAAGTATTCTAATTCCCCAAAAAAGGAAAAAGCTATTTAATACATATTAGAATATGCCTGTAAAGTAACAACATGTGGAGAAAGTACTGTAGCTAGATAGACTCTCTTACCCAAATACATGAATGAACGCTTCTCCCTCTCTGTCACGGAAGCCATGGTTGCCCTTAGTTTGAAGATATAATCCGGAGACAGGTGTTTTACACAACAGCTTTCTGTGTTTTATCTTTTCGACTTCCTCTGCATATTTGCAATCAAACGGCAGAATTTTCTCCATCTCCTTAGCTATCATACTCTAATTACACCGGGCATTCCACTGATTTCAAAACTCACTCCTCTAGACAGTGGAGAGCAACACATACTGACCAGCTCATGTTATAGACAGAAGCGTGCTACATGGCAGACCAGTCCGAACTCATGTCTCGGCATATCCAGCCATTACATTATCTCAGCCAATCATGGCTAGCGGGAAGGTTCCTGTCTTTTTCAGTGGCTTAACCAACTAGGCTCGTAATTTCACAATTGTATTAGTATTTACAGATGGCAAACACATTTGTTATTAAGGAACATGAAAGTTCATATGTTCCAGAAAGCATTTCAGACCAAAAAAAACCAGATGCTGATAATTTTTTGTTGTTGTTTATGTTCAAATCCCTCTCCGGTGAAGTATTGACACGTGACATATATGACATATTTATACATTTACTCTGACACGTCACGACCCACCATTAACAGGTCAGGGTCGCGACCCATACTTTCAGAAAGGGTGATATAGGATATAACAGGAAAATAAGGTATACATTGGAGAGCCTATTTGAGTTAGAGTTATTCTCACAAGGGCTTTACTAACAACGGCAGTGGGGGGGCAACACTGGTGACGGTTTGATGTACACATTGCAGCTTGCCTTAATGTCCCTGAATTGATCACAGTTGAAGCCGGCCACTAGCTTCTTAGGACCGGGTCTGTATGGAGTGAAGGGCATCTTCACACGTAGTCGATGTCCTTGTTTTAGGAAAGGCATTCTGAGGAGACACGTGAAATAAATTATACCTCAAGGAAGCTTTAGATCTCTAAGCTTCAACACACAAGGTAGTATAAAATATTTCAGATGGAAAATCCCTAAGCTTTAACCACATGAACAGCCCATGAATGCGTGTACTTTCTAGTTTAGCCAAGAGCTAAATAATCTCTTGTGGACGGACTACGTAACATAAATTGTATTGAATCATCTGTCAAAAGACTGTGATGCCATAACTAACAAGGAACCGTAGTTCCGGTGCTTTGGTGTCCTCACTACATATCTGGACATATCAGAATCGGGTGGAGGTGGTGCTGAAAGTGTGTGTGGGGGGTTTCAAGCAATGATTTCAGGCAATGATTTCAAGTTGAAAGTTTTCAGAAGGGTGGCTTGGCTGAGAGTTTCTGTTTCGGGGACTGGTGCCTTCACTAGTATCATTAGTATCTTTGGTGAAACATTTTCCACCAGAACCTAATCAAGCATCTTACACAATTACCTGAGATGTTAGGTCTGGGTTTCTGAGATTAAGAGCTAAATTGTCAACTTGACGAGCAAAGTTCTGGTTTGTAATAAAAACCTGAATCCATCCCACTTGGCAAAAACTGGGTCCACATCCAGGATTCAAATCTGGACACAGTTCACAGGGCACAGACGTCAGTTCAACATCTAGTTCTGATTTACATTTGGTTGAGTTATCAACTAATGTGAATTAGAAATCAACAAAAACGGTTAAAAGTTGACTTTTTGTAAATCCAATCAGTTTTCCATGTTCATTCAACATCATCACATTGATTTTTTGGGGTTGAAATTACATGGAAACAATGTTTATTCAACCAGTTTTTGCACAGTGGGATGGTTTCAGGTTTTATGACAAACTGAAACCTGCTAGTAAGGACATCAGAGAAATGTCAGGGCCTACCTGGCTTCCATTGTTTCAGTCAGCAAGCCACTGCCGGTCACTGTTATGAAGCAGTCTCTTAGACCTTCGGATAGAGGGTTCTCAAACACAACCTCTGCCGTCATGTCACTATACTGCAATTCAGATCCAATGGCCTAAAAGAGAACACACATTCAGATAAAAACAGTTGTTAAGTAGTATATTATATTGGAACTATCACACTGAATAAACCCCATCTCCAGTTTAATGGCTGTTACTGATATTGACGTTGTATTTAATAGATCAACTGTTCAGATGACAATCTAACACTTTAGATTTTCATCTTCACAACACGTTTATTCACAGGGCAACCGTTAATATCCTTGCAAATTGCTATTCTCGCTTGGGGCGGCAGGGTAGCCTAGTGGTTAGAGAGTTGGACTAGGAACCAGAAGGTTGCAAATTCAAACCCCTGAGCTGACAAGGTCGTTCTGCCCCTGAACAGGCAGTTAACCCACTGTTCCTAGGCTGTCATTGAAAATAAGAATTTGTTCTTAACTGACTTGCCTGGTTAAATCAAGGTTAAAAATAAACAAATAAATAAATAGTGTGTTTGCCACCTATAAATTAAAATGGTAACCCAAGAGTATGTAAAAACCATTGGGGCTCGTTCACTAATGGCCCCAATGAATGTCACTCAGAGAAAGTTGAGCTGTTCTAAGTGGGTTATTGGAGTGGCTGAAGGATCTGACAGACTGCGAAATGACAATGTTGGGAATATGCTGTACTCACTTTGATGGTGAGCAAAGGGCTCTCTGGCACAAGGTCTTTCTCTGTGATGTACACTGCCCCACTCTTGTCCTTGTCTGTGACCACAGCCGAAACCTTGATGCTGTTGCTCTCCTGCATTTTCTCACCATACACAGAGAAGGGGATGTGGATGGGTATAGTCAGATCTGCCAACAGAGACAATGCATTTGATTGTCAAGGTATCACAAATGCTAACATTCTGTGGTGTCCTCAGTACAACAGTAGCAACCTTAACATTCTGTATAATCCTCAGTACAACGTTAGCAACCCTAACATTCTGTATAATCCTCAGTACAACGTTAGCAACGTTAACATTCTGTATAATCCTCAGTACCACGTTAGCAACCCTAACATTCTGTATAATCCTCAGTACAACGTTAGCAACCCTAACATTCTGTATCATCCTCAGTACCACATTAGCAACCCTAACATTCTGTATCATCCTCAGTACCACGTTAGCAACCCTAACATTCTGTATCATCCTCAGTACCACGTTAGCAACCCTAACATTCTGTAGCGTCCTCAGTTCAACATTAGCAACCTGATCAGCCATAAGAGTTAATGTCAGTTGATTTGCTACAACACTATGGCAGCTATACATGAGACTTTACAGCTTTGTTAAATTGACCAGTTAAACTCTAACTATATGCACTCCTGAATCACACCAACATCATTGAGACTGATATACACGTCATACCAAGGATGTTGACCAAGAATTATGAGGGTGAATAGCTAAATCCCTCCCTGTGTGCACTATTGTGTTAGTTAAACATTGTAGGCCTACTCATGGAAAGAGTTTGAAACATTTTCACTCTACCTTGGTTGGGAAGGAGCTTCTGTTCTTTCAATTCGGTCTGTATCTGGGAGGATGGGATCCCGTTGTATCTCATGGCCTGAACGTTGACATTGATCACTAGTGTCCGAGTTTCATTGTCATTGCTGTTCAGTACAAGCTCGAGGTCAATGTCTTTGCCGCTGACCGGCTTGGTCAGCTCCACGATCTTCATGGAAACAGCAGGTTTGTCGTCATGGATCCCGTTTGAATCCTCTTCGGGTATATTGACTCTTTTCACAGCTTGATTGTACACATCCCTCTCCTTTTCCGTGCCTGTTTGAAATGCAACATTTTGGATGAGTACCTGGTGACTCAAGCAGTTGCTCTCACTCACCTGGGAGAATTATCGTGACACGTAGACACAGCACCTTTCTGACTCATCTCTTAAAAAAGTACAGAACTTTTTCCCAGACCAACCGTAGATCTCAAATATATAAAATACACTTATACCCTTATGATAGGCATAACCCTTGCAATGCTGCATTATTTCCGAAATCAACTGATAACAGTTCAATCTTGATATAGTCAGACTCTCGGTTCATTCAATACCAACCCTCTGCATGTTTATAGTTGGCTGTGATGTCCACTCTCTTGTCACTGCCCACTGCCTTGGTGCTGATGCTCTGGCCTACGGACACACTGTCCGTGAAGATATTTTTCTTGGAGCCGTCAGCGAACACCATCCAGGTTACACGGTCGGCGTTGACTTCGGCGAAGACAAAGGGCACATCATATTTGAGGTCAACGTGACCCTGCAGTATGGCCTTGACTGGAGCAGGGCCGCAGCAGTAAACACCTGGGGGGGGGGGGAGAGAAAACAACATGAGCGTATTACAGGGAGTTCCCTTCATGTCTCCCAGACCCAGGATACAAACTCAGAACCATCTGCACAATAACACAACATACAATACATACAACCTGTTTTATTATGTAAGATGGCGTGAGATGAGATGGAAGTTGGACCGTACCCGTGCTTTTCTCCTGAGGAGTGGGGTCCACAGCCTGCCAGCCATCGTATAAGGAGCCTGCTGAGAGATCGGGCCGTGTCATCCAGGCTTCCACCCAAACATGGTAGTTCCTGAGCAGAAAAAACAGTCTTCAAAACTTCATGCTATTGGCATCACTCTTCATACTGTAGCCACAATGACCTCACGTTGCACTTACCATACACTGTCGGGGCTCTGTTTGGGTCTGACTCCATAGTCGGAGAAGAAGTCGTCAATTGTCAGGTTTTTGTCGGTGTCGTGGGCCGACTGGAAGTTGGTAACCACTCGACATGGGATTCCCAAACACCTCAGTACTGACATGGAAATACATTTCAGGCATACTGGTTAACTGAAACAGCATGTTCAAAGCATATTTGTTAACTAAAATAAACACATCAAAGGCATTGACACCAGCCTCTCTCCTCTGGTCAGAGGTGAATCGTACACAAATGGTGGGTAATCTTGCCATCCCTCTCAAAAACCAATCACAGCCCTGGGTCTGAGTGCATGCAATAGTCAGTGCTATTTAAATACCATGGTATTGATTGATTGACTAAAATAATAATTGAAGAGAGATTGGACAGTGATAGCCTACCTGTGCACATTACAGCGGCGAACACCCAACACTGGCCATACTTGACTGGATTACCACCATATTTGAGCCACCTCCTTAGTACCTCCACACTGCCGTTCCAGTGAGTGGGGGACATGCCACCATCGTATTGACCATCCCACCGCCCCATCAGGACACCTCTGTCATCGTTAGCGTTGATCTGGGCAAGGAAAAGAATGTTCCAATTAGATTCCAGAACTGTCATTTGGCTGAGTGAATGTGTTTTGGTACAATCTAAAATGTAGTTGCTTTCCTGGATCTAGATTGAGCATATCCTTGGACTAAAAAGCATGTTCAGCATGGAAAGTTATTTTTAGTCCAGGACTAGATTTAATCTGGGTCCGGTAAACCTGTCCTATATGTGTAACAACACCTTAATTACTGGCACTGGACCCATTTATAGTGAACAGGGCCAGATGATGTTCCAGAAATGAACCAATGGATTTTCTTGTGCTGTTCATACAGAACTATGTGCTGATGATGATTTAAAGAATGCCACTGTTACTAGTGGGGTTCACTATTGTTGTCACGGCTGCTAGTGGGGTTCAATAATGTTGTCACGGTTACTCGTGGGGTTCAATAATGAGGTCACTGTTGCAACAATACTGTTGTCACAAGCTAGAATTTCCATCCAATTGGCGACAATATTTTCAGGCGAATATTATAAAATCCTAAAAATAATTTCCCACCAGAGATGTGTTTCTATCAAATTGACTGTTTTTCAGATAAAAGGCTGTGTGTGATGACATTTTGCTAAGCATTATGGGGCAGTATTTTAATTTTTGGATGAAAAACATTCCCGTTTTAAACCTGTTAGGGATGATGCAAATTTTTGCAGCTTTTCGCAGCTTTTTGTTAAAAATCGCGCAACATTTCAACGTCCTGCTACTCATGCCAGGAATATAGTATCTGCATATGATAAGTATGTGTGTATAGAAAACACTCTGAAGTCTCTAAAACTGGTTAAATCATGTCTGTGGCTATAACAGAACGTGTTTAGGAGTAAAAATCCCAGGGAAAACTGTTCACCAAAAACACACAAAAAATATTCATCTGCCAGTCAATGTATTGTCTAAGGCAATAGAAAATAGATGAGGTTCCGTTTACAATGCCTACAGCTTCCACACGATGTCGCCAGTACTGGCATTTCATTGCTGGTTTATCCTTGGTGGGATGACGTATAGGCACTTCCTGTCTTGGGGTGCACTGGAGGAAGTTATGAAAGTGAAAAAATGGACGATGATTTCAAGACTTGCTGCTATCGAATACAGATCGCCCCGTGATCAATTTGATAGATTATTAATGTTTATTAATACCTAAAGTTGGTTTACAAAAGTAGTTTGAAGTGATTTGTAAAAGTTTATAGGCAACTTTTTAAATTTTAAATTATGCTATCAGATAATAGCTTCTCATGCTTTCGCCGAAAAGCATTTTACATATCTAACATGTTGGCTCGATTCACAACGAGTGTAGCTTTAATTGAGTACCTTGCATGTGTGTTTTAATGAAAGTTTGAGTTTTATCGAGTACTACAGGTGGCGCTCTGAAATTTCCGCTGATTTTGGTTCCTGTACAGGGACCACAATCTGCAACAGGTTTTAAACAAGATATTTTGTAAAGAAAAGATGCTCGACTATGCATATAATTGGCAGCTTTGGAAAGAAATCACTCTGACGTTTCCAAAACTGCAAAGATATTGTCTGTGAGTGCCACAGAACTGATGTTACAGGCGAAACCCAGATAAAAATCCAACCAGGAAGTGCCGCATTTTTTTGAAACCGCCTCATGCCAATGACTCCTTATATGGCTGTGAATGAGCTACGAATGAGCTTACGTATTCCCCAAGGTGTCTACAGCATTGTGACGTCTTTTTACCCATTTCCATTGAAGAATAGCCGTAAGGAAGCATATTTAGCAAGTGGTCACATGGTGTCTCCCGCAGAAAATCTTGCGTAAAATACTGAGGTAGCCATTTTTCTAATCGCTTCTTATGAGAAACCAATTGCCTCGACGGATATATTATCGAATATGTATGTTAAAAACACCTTGAGGATGGATCCTAAACAACGTTTGCCGTGTTTCTGTCGATATTATGTAGCTCATTTTGAAAAAAGTTTGGCTTTGTAGTGGTAGCATTTTCCGGTCAATTACTCAGCCAAGCATGATGAACAAACGGGAGCTATTTCGCCTACAAAAATAACATTTTTGGAAGAAAGGAACATTTGCTATCTAACTGGGAGTCTCCTGAGTGAAAACAGCCGAAGTTCTTCAAAGGTAAATTATTTAATTTGGTTGCTTTTCTTATTTTCGTTAAAATGTTGCCTGCTGCCAGCAGAGCCTAGCATAGCATTATGCTATGATAAACTTACACAAATGCTTGTCTAGCGTTGGCTGTAACGTATATTTTGAAAATCTGAGATGACAGAGTGATTAACAAAAGGCTTAGCTTGTGTTTGAATATATTTCATTTGCGATTTTCATGATTAGGAAAAGTTTCTAGGGGTATTTATGTCCGCTGCGTTATGCTAATTCGTTTGAGGCTATGATTACGATCCCGGATCCGGGATGGGTAGATCAGAGAGGTTAAATTCATTGTGACTCGTTTCAAGAAACTAGGTGTATGTTGCACGTCACTACGTCACAGGAGCAGTATTTCAACGTAAACATTTGATCAAAATACGTTTTTTGGCCGAAATGCCTTCTAGAACATGTGAAATTTCATAGTTGGTTTAGCCACACAAGATGTCATTGCGTGATTCCAAGTTTACTTCAATATGATGGTTATTAAATCGATATTTGCGCATAAAAGCATTTCCACCAACATTTCTCTCATAGTTAATTTTGCCTACTCAAAAACATTCCACCTTGTCTAGTGCATTTTGTTTTGTCAACCTTCGTAAAGTTGACTGCCACATTTTCCATCAGCACTTTCATGAAATGTCATAAAATGTTTTATCTGACATGTACTTTACTCGCATATAAAGGTTGGATGGAAACCTGTTTACTGTTACTAGTGGGGTTCAATAATGTTGTCACTGTTACTAGTGTGGGTCAGATCTCCAATCTTACCATGGCACTGACCACCCTACTGACATAGATGGGGTTGCAACGAGCAGAGAAGTCCTTGGCGGGGTCACTCAGACACTTAGGATTCACGTCAAGCAGCTTCAGGCAAATGTCCACTATATCGTCTTCAAACTGGAGAAACAATACATTAGGGCAGGTTAGCTAGCAAGCCTACAACAATTTCTAAAATGTCTTGTCTATACTAACTTACAATTTAGTCATTTAACAGACGCTCTTATCCAGAGCGATTTACAATGTAAGTATTGGTCTCCAGCGGTAATCGAAACCCACAACCCTTGAGTTGCAAGAGCCATGCTTTACCAATGGAACAACACAGGACTCTAGCTAATCATGTAGACTAAGATAACGTGTGACACTTGAGGTCGGTTTCCTGGACAACAGATTAGTCCTGGACTTCTCCAGAGTAAAAATAATTTGGATGGAGATTCTCCCATTGAGTTTGCTTTTTAGTTGAGGAATATATTTAATCTGTATCCAGGAAACAAGCCCTATATGTTATGAGCAGCTAGCTAGTACTTTTCAACGGTACAATACTGCTTTGTTTGTTCTGTGTACCTGTCCGAAGTTCCACGCCATAGAGCTGATGTATTTGTCAGAACCTTTGTACACCAGGCCTTGTTCTCTCATCACATACTCCTGCCTCTCCTCCTCCTCAGGTAGATGCACCCAGTCCTCTACAGCCCGCAACAAAATACAGGCATTTTAAAACATCAATTATAAGAATTTGTTCCACTGACTTGAATGGTTAAATAAAGGATAAATAAAAAATACATTGTTATTTGTTATTATTAAATGAAAGGGTATCTGGACAATGTTTTAATTGCGAGTATCTTTAACATGTTATCATGCTGTTACTGTGTTATGACCACTGTCTCCCATGCTAGAATGTAGAGTTACCAAACTGTGTAACCAGGATGTTACCAGACTGTATTATCAGGATGTTAGCAGGCTGTTACCAGGAAGTGTTACCAGGAAGTGTTACCAAGCTGTGCTACCAAGCTGTACTACCAGGCTGTGCTACCAGGCTATGCTACCAAGCTGTGCTACCAAGCCGTGCTAATAGGCTGTGCTACCGGGCTGTGCTGCAAGGGTATGCTACCAAGCTGTGCTAATAGGTTGTGCTACCAAGCAGTGCTAATAGGCTGTGATACCAGGCTGTGCTACCAGGCTGTGCTACCAAGCTGTGCTAATAGGCTGTGCTATCAATGAACTCATCACATTGTTTCAAAAGCAATGCAACCATTTTGATATTAGAGAACCGCATTCATAACCACAGACTGTCATTCATATAATGTGGCTCTGGATGTTGTGGCCCATTGTTTGTATCTGTGTTCTATTATGTCCCAAAACAGTTATGAGGCGTCTTTCCAACCCATACAGAGACATGGGTTACAACACTCTCTGTAAAGTTAGCCATTTCCAGCTGTTAAACTGATAAGAACATTCAGGAATGCAGCATTTGACACCCTCTGGATACTGTATCAAATAATGACTGTGTGTTACCATGGCTGTGTTGATGCATTCACCACATTTGTTGTCCTTTATGTGATTAAAAATATGAATTTATCACAGTTCTATTTAACATTTTTAGGAATGCTTTATACTTCATTATAATGTATTACATATGCTTTACCATACTCTCAAATCTCGTTCACAGGAAGTGAATTAATTGTCCCAGAATTCCCCATGAGGGATAATGAAGTTGTTTTGAATTGAATTGTCTTTACCTTGGCACCAGGGATTAAACAGCAGAAGGAGCTTTCCCAGACTGCTGCCCACTGAGGTGGTGGCGCTGGTCTTTACAGACAGGCTGTACTCTCCCACTGGGGCATCTGCTGGGCTGGTGATGTCCAGGGTGATTGAACCCGCCGGGAGCCCTGAGCCCTGGTGAACCTTGAACTTCCAGGATGAACGCTTCCAACGGCCTTCAGGTAGCCCGAACACTGACCTGGTCCCCAATGCCTCTGAAGGCTGGGGTCCTGGATGGAGAAGGGAGGATGTTGTGGATTGTTTTCAGTAGGAATTCAATTGACAAACTTTCAGAAACAGTGATGACCTATACACTGGGAGTACAAAGAATTAGGAACACCTTCCTAATATTGAGTTGTCCCCATTTGCCCTCAGAACAGCCTCAATTCGTCGGGGCATGAACACTACATGGTGTCGAAAGCGTTCCTCAGGGATTCTGGTCCATGTTAACGCAAATGCTTCTCACTGTTGTGGATGTCTTTTGGGTGGTGAACCATTCTTGAAACACATGGGAAACTGAGTGTGAAAAACCCAGCAGCATTGCAGTTCTTGACACACTCAAACTGGTGCGCTTGGCACCTACTACCATACCCTGTTCAAAGGCACTTAAATCTATTGTCTTGCCCATTCACCCTCTGAATGGCACACATACACAAACCATGTCTCTGTTGTCTCAAGGCTTAAAAATCCTTCTTTAACCCGTCTCCTCCCTTTCATCTACACAGATTGAAGTGGATTCAATAAGGGATCATAGTGTAGTGGTATTCATGGAAAGAGCAGGTGTTTTATACACTGTGTATTTGTCCAATAAGATTCACATTTTCTGTCAGCGTAACTTTGATGTCAGGAGTACATATACAGTACAAGTGGAGGTATCTTAAATCCTGTCAGTGGTGCAATTCCGTCTTTAGATAGCTGAGTTGGGGTCAATTCTATGTTATCTACAACACATACAAGGATTAGATTTAATATCTTTATTACTGCACGTGTCTGTCTTGTCAAAGGGGACTAACATAGTGCCGGTTTCCCTGCCCTAGCCTAGATTCATCCTTGTGTTTTAGTCCAGGACTAACATCTGGGAAACTAATACAAACAGCACTAATAAATAGCAGAGATAATTAAAGTTATTCTATTTTCTATTCTAACTCACCTGTCTCCACCGTCAGCTCCAGTAAGTCTGTTGTGGATCTGAAGGAGCCATGGAAGTCAAAGGTGACCAGGAAGGACTGGCCTCTCCTGACTATCAGTCTGTTCACTGAGATGTCATTGGTGTTGTGGGCTTTGTTGTTCTTCTCACAGTGGAGCTCTACTTTACCAACGTCTTCAAGAAAGAAAGAAATGTATAAATATATAGATAATATATTTATATTTTTCATTTGAAACTGAATTATCCTTTAGCCAAAATCCATATTTTCAATTTTCCTGATTATTACAACTTTTTTTTCTTCTAGTGTGGTTGTCTGTTTCTGTGTTTGACGTTGTCTTGCCCAATGTTTGTCACATCAACATAGCATAAACAGACTGTCAGTTGGGCTAGTTTAGATCACTCGATAGAGAAAACTCTTGTAGCCTATCACCATACATAAAGCATGTAGTAACTTGACAAGGAATGCCCACACGCAACGCAATATTACTGTCCTTTACTTTCAACCTAATAAAAGGCGCACAGCCATGTACAAACAAACACAGCAAAGTGACACAGCCACATGAATAGTAATCACGCTATACTGCAGGTAAGTACAATAACATATTCTATGTAATTATTTATGTAGTGTCTACACTATAACACTTCTCCCCCTTAATTTCAATCCTCCTGTGAGAAAAGAACATAAGATTAACAAGTAAACCACATCAGTGTTTTCTTTTCAACACTTTAGAACTTCTGCTAATGTTACTGTAAATGTAAACAAACAAAAAATGACAGTCCTTATTTATTTTCAACTAAGTCTGCTGTTCCAACAAACACTAACACCACAAGGCTCTCAGTCTCAACTACAGGTCTTTCAGGAGGCTTGCGACTACACTGTGATCTGCGCTGTACTCCTGGTGTGCCACAAGACACAGGTAAGTCTGGGGTCCCAGTGGAGCTGGGTCTGAGGGCACAGGAGCGGGTTGGGTGTTTGTGAGAGGAAGTCCATCACCCTCTGCAGGAACCACTGAATGCTCTGTTTCTCAAATAGTGTTTCCTGTGGGGTTTCCACTTGTATACTACCACCCGCACTTGTTCCGTCTGAAAACGTGGAATTTTCTTTGTCATAGCGCAGGCAAATGTAGTCCTGGTGTCTGCTTATGACGAGACCATCAGTCAGTTTGACCACGAAGGAGACTGGGACACTCTGACAAAGAATGGTACCTGGCAACCAATATTGGCTGCTTGTGAAGTTACGGATGCAGACCGTGTCATTGGGTTTTAACTTTCTCTCCCTCGCGTGGTGGTCATGTCTCTCTTTTTGTTTCTCCTGCTTCCGTTCCACCCGTGCTTTGATGTCCGGACGCAGTAGATCTTTGACAAGCTCTGAGAACGTCTTGCCTCCAGCAAACATCGCAAACAGGCCCTCCACCCCCGGCAGCGGGTAAGCATCCAGCTTAGAGGCCCTGTTGATGGTTAGGTTGTAGGCCACACATATGCTTGGTTTTTCCTAGCCACTGTGCTTCTACACCTGCATTGCTTGCTATTTGGGGTTTTAGGCTGGGTTTCTGTACATCACTTTGAGATATCAGCTGATGTAAGAAGGGCTATATAAATTAATTTGATTTGATATATGCACCGTGCCATCACTTTTCAGAACGGGAACGATTGGAGCTCACAAGCGGTAAAGCTGAATGGGAGTAATGATGTTTGTTTCCTGCAGCAGCTCCAACTCATCCTCAACTTTCTTTTTCATGGCGTATGGCACTGTCCTGGGCTTGAGAAAGTGGGGCTCGGCCTGAGGATCCACAAACAGCTTAACTGCAGTGCCCTGTAGTGTGCCCAGTTAATCTTTTGAAAATCTCAGGGTACTTTTAAGTGACATCCTCAGTCACTCGTGTGTGTTTTATCTCATCCCAGTTCAGTTTTATTTTGGTGAGCTAGTCACGCACTAGTAAACTAGGCCTTTTACCACCAGGAGTCGTGCTCTCGCTTCCTGGCTGTTGTATGCAATGTCCACCGCCAGAGCCCCAGCAATGGTATGGTCTCCGCGGTGTACATACGCAGTCTGAAACCCTGCTGGTGTGAGGTCAGAAGTCTGTTTTGAGACCCACAATTGTTTGTAGGTCTCCTCACTGATAGCAGAGGCCCCTGTGTCAACCTCCATCCCCATCTGCTTTCCATCTACCTCCACTGTAGCATAGATAGGAACAATGCTCTTCCTTCTCCACTGTGCTCTCTAGGTGGTGCGCTGTGGACTGTGGCTTCATTGCTGTGAACTTGCCCTGCCCAGTCTGCCCACCCTGTGGCTTGCTCCTAGGACCCCTGCTATGTCTGCCCACCCTGTGGCTCCTAGGACGCCTGCTCAGTTTGCCCACCCTGTGGCTCCTAGGACCCCTGCTCAGTCTGCCCACCCTGTGGCTCCTAGGACCCCTGCTCAGTCTGCCCACCCTGTGGCTCCTAGGACCCCTGCTCAGTCTGCCCACCCTGTGGCTCCTAGGACCCCTTCTCAGTCTGCCCACCCTGTGGCTCCTAGGACCCCTTCTCAGTCTGCCCACCCTGTGGCTCCTAGGACCCCTGCTCAGTCTGCCCACCCTGTGGCTCCTTGGACCCCTTCTCAGTCTGCCCACCCTGTGGCTCCTAGGACCCCTGCTCAGTCTGCCCACCCTGTGACTCCTAGGACCCCTGCTCAGTCTGCCCACCCTGTGGCTCCTTGGACCCCTGCTAAGTCTGCCCACCCTGTGGCTCTTAGGACCCCTGCTCAGTCTGCCCACCCTGTGGCTCCTAGGACCCCTGCTCAGTCTGCCCACCCTGTGGCTCCTAGGACCCCTGCTCAGTCTGCCCACCCTGTGGATCCTAGGACCCCTGCAATTATTTTAGCTAAATGTCTCTTTTTGTTGCAATTGTGACAGACCGTATCCTTGAATTTACAGTTGTTTGCATAATGTGTCCTCCTGTGTTCTCCTGAAACATTTCACCGCTGTTCCCCTTTCCCCTGCCACCTCATTTGTCACCTGATGCACTGCACAACTTACGCTGCTGGCCTTTTGAGTACGTTTTACTTTATTAGTGGCCATCTCCATTCCTTGAGATAGTTGCTATGCTCTCTTGAAAGTCAGTGTGGCTTCCCCCAGCAGACTGTATGCTGTCCTCATTAATGCCACAGATTAACCTGTCACGGAGCATGTCCTCTAACATAGCCCTAAACTCACAATGTTCAGAGAGCTCACATAATTCAGCAACAAAGTTAGCAACAGACTGAGCTGTTTTATGAGAATGGCAGTTCAATTTGAACCTCTGGACAATCCCTGAAGGCTTTAGATTGTGGTGAGTCTGAACAAGCTAGCGAGCTGACTGACTACCTCCACTGTTTCTTAGCTAGTTAGCACATTGCCCTGTACATACCGATCAAGTATTACCCTCGTCGCCAAAAATATGTAGTAACTTGACAAGGAATGCCCACACGTAATTCAATATGTTTTTCCTTTGGTAGAGTTGCATTGAACAGGTACAACTCTGGGTGATAACATCAACGGGGAAAGGTCAAGGTCACGGTCAAGGCCAATGCCAATAATAACCATGAACACATGAAGAGTAATCATGCTATACTGCAGGTAAGTACAATAACATATTCCATGTAACTATTTACAAGCCTCTACACTACAACAATGCAGAAACAAATAGGCGGAAGACGATAGACTTAGGAATTAGACTATAATTGAAAATGTTCTCTATGTAAAAGACAGCGTTTTCAGCATCTGAATTTGATCAAAAATCTCGCAACGAGCAGTGTTAGTTGACTTACCAAAACCCATTGAAGCTGTCTCTCACGTGGTTGTGTTGGTAAGTAGATGCAGTTGCTTGTTGTAGTACTGCAGTAGTGTAAGTAATGAAAGGATGCCAGGGCTTTTAAAGGGAGCCCTACCCGTGTCATAAGAATGTCTCAAACATCACACAGAAAAATACACACCCTTTCACTAGAACGGTCTTCCTGGTTCCTCCCCTGTGTGTTGGTAACAAAAGCTACTTTACATTTTTGGGCAAGTGATCATAATCGTCATGCCTTTCAGACCTTAATGTCAGTTGCACAGACTACAGCAGGTGTAAACAGTACAGTAAAATGCTTGCTTGCTTGCAAGCTCTTCCTCAAAGTTGCAGTAATACTATGTCATATAAAATTAATACACACGAGAAATCAAAAAAGGTACACTAGACTGAAGGAAATACACAAGAATATATTGACATGGATAATATATTGACATGGATAATATATCGACAAGTAGAATATATTGACAAGTAGAATATATTGACATGGATAACATATTGAAATGAAGAATATATTGACAAGTAGAATATATTGACAAGTAGAATATATTGACATGGATAATATATTGACATGGATAATATATTGACATGAAGAATATATTGACATGGATAATATATTGACATGGATAATATATTGACATGGATAATATATTGACATGAAGAATATATTGACATGGATAATATATTGACGTGGATAATATATTGACATGGATAATATATTGACATGGATAATATATTGACATGAAGAATATATTGACATGGATAATATATTGACATGGATAATATATTGACATGGATAATATATTGACATGAAGAATATATTGACATGGATAATATATTGACATGGATATATTGACATGGATAATATATTGACATGGATAATATATTGACATGAAGAATATATTGACATGGATAATATATTGACATGGATAATATATTGACATGGATAATATATTGACATGGATAATATATTGACATGGATAATATATTGACATGGATAATATATTGACATGGATAATATATTGACATGGATAATATATTGACAAGTAGAATATATTGACATGGATAATATATTGACATGGATAATATATTGACATGGATAATATATTGACATGGATAATATATTGACATGGATAATATATTGACATGGATAATATATTGACAAGTAGAATATATTGACATGGATAATATATTGACATGGATAATATATTGACAAGTAGAATATATTGACATGGATAATATATTGACATGGATAATATATTGACAAGTAGAATATATTGACATGGATAATATATTGACATGGATAATATATTGACATGGATAATATATTGACAAGTAGAATATATTGACATGGATAATATATTGACAAGTAGAATATATTGACATGGATAATATATTGACATGGATAATATATTGACATGGATAATATATTGACATGGATAATATATTGACAAGTAGAATATATTGACATGGATAATATATTGACATGGATAATATATTGACATGGATAATATATTGACATGGATAATATATTGACATGGATAATATATTGACATGGATAATATATTGACATGGATAATATATTGACATGGATAATATATTGACAAGTAGAATATATTGACATGGATAATATATTGACATGGATAATATATTGACAAGTAGAATATATTGACATGGATAATATATTGACATGGATAATATATTGACAAGTAGAATATATTATTGACATGGATAATATATTGACATGGATAATATATTGACATGGATAATATATTGACAAAGAATATATTGACATGGATAATATATTGACATGGATAATATATTGACATGGATAATATATTGACATGGATAATATATTGACATGGATAATATATTGACATGGATAATATATTGACATGGATAATATATTGACAAGTAGAATATATTGACATGGATAATATATTGACATGGATAATATATTGACAAGTAGAATATATTGACATGGATAATATATTGACATGGATAATATATTGACAAGTAGAATATATTGACATGGATAATATATTGACATGGATAATATATTGACATGGATAATATATTGACAAGTAGAATATATTGACATGGATAATATATTGACAAGTAGAATATATTGACATGGATAATATATTGACATGGATAATATATTGACATGGATAATATATTGACATGGATAATATATTGACAAGTAGAATATATTGACATGGATAATATATTGACATGGATAATATATTGACATGGATAATATATTGACATGGATAATATATTGACATGGATAATATATTGACATGGATAATATATTGACATGGATAATATATTGACAAGTAGAATATATTGACATGGATAATATATTGACATGGATAATATATTGACAAGTAGAATATATTGACATGGATAATATATTGACATGGATAATAATTATAGAATATATTGACATGGATAATATATTGACATGGATAATATATTGACATGGATATTGACATGGATAATATATTGACATGGATAATATATTGACATGGATAATATATTGACATGGATAATATATTGACATGGATAATATATTGACAATAGAATATATTGACATGGATAATATATTGACATGGATAATATATTGACATGAAGAATATATTGACATTTCTATGCAGGGCAAATGATACATCAAATATTAATACGACCATCACTCCCCTGTGTACAGTGCATTTGAAAAGTATTCAGACCCCTTCACTTTTTCCAATTTATTTTACATTAAAGCTTTATTCTAAAATGTATTAAATAGTATTTTTTATCTCATCAATCTACACACAATGTCCCATAATGACAAAGCAAAAAAAGGTTTTCAAAAAAGTATAAATAAATAAAAACTTAAATATCACATTTACATAAGTATTCAGACCTTTTACCCTGTACTTTGTTGAAGCACCTTTGGGAGTGATTACAGCCTCAAGTCTTCTTGGGTATGACGCTACAAGCTTGGCACAGCTGTATTTGGAGAGTATCTCCCATTATTCTCTGCAGATCCTCTTAAAACGTCTTAGGGATCAAATCCCCTTAACAGGATCGATTTGACAACATCCGGTGAAATGGCAGAGCACCAAATTCAAATAAAATTATTAGAAATACTTAACTTTCATACAATCACAAGTGCAGTACACCAAATTGAAGCGTAACTTCTTGTTAATCGAGCCACTGTGTCAGATTTCAAAAAGGCTTTAAAGCGAAAGCAAACCATGCTATTATCTGAGGACAGGACCCCATCAAACAAACACAGACAAGCATATTTCATCCCGCCAGGCGTGACACAAAACTCAGAACTAACGATATAATTCATGCCTTACCTTTGAAGATCTTCTTCTGTTGGCACTCCAATATGTCCCATAAACATCACAAATGGTACTTTTGTTTGATTAATTCCCGTCGTTATATCTCCAAAATGTCCATTTATTTGGAGCATTTGATTCAGAAAAACACCAGTTCCAACTCGCGCAACATGACAATAAAATATCTAATAAGATAGCCTTTTGGCTAACTCCAAGCGGGCTGTCATGTGCCTTTTACTGAGGAATGGTTTCCGTCTGGCAACTCTAGCATAAAGGCCTGATTGGTAGAGTGCTGCAGAACTCTGGAGCTCTGTCAGAGTGACTATCGGGTTCTTGGTCACCTCCCTGACCAAGGCCCTTCTTCCCCGATTGCTCAGTTTGGCCGGGTGGCCAGCTCTAAGAAGAGTCTTGGTGGTTTCAAACCTTTTCCATTTAATAATGATGGAGGCCACTGTTCTTGGGGACCTTCAATGCTGCAGAAATGTTTTGGTACCCTTCCGCAGATCTTTGCCTTGACACAATCCTGTCTCGGCACTCTACGGAACAATTCCTTCAACCTCATAGTTTGGTTTTTGCTCTGACACGCAATGTCAACTGTGGGACCTTATATAGACCGGTGTGTGCCTTTCCAAATAATTTCCAATCAATTGAATTTACCACAGGTGGACTCCAATCAAGTTGAAAAATTGTATCAAGGATGATCAATGGAAACAGGATGCACCTGAGTTAAATTTACAGCCTCATAGCAAAGGGTCTGATTTTTTAAATATTTATTTGCAAAAAATCTAAAAACCTTTTTTCGCTTTGTCTTTATGGGGTATTGTATGTAGATTGATGTGGTGGGAAATGATGGAATCAATTTCAGAATAAGGCTGTAAAGTAACAAAATGTGGAAATGTCGAGGGGCTTCCGAAGGCACTGCTGCGATGGTGCGACAGCAATGCAATCATTTAAGATTTAAAGGTACTTTATTCCCCATTTAACAGTTTTGAACTCCTTTTGAATTGGCTTTTATCATACAGTATTTATATACATTTTTTCTAGTATTTATATATTTGTACAATATTGTTCTGATTTATCTCTCTGGTAAAGGTACTTTAAACATTAAAACTTTAAACATTAAAGGTACTTTGTTCTCATCTCTCTGGTTTCTACTTGTATTCACCAATAAGCAGTGTCACATTCTATCATCCAGGTTGCTCAAGACATCTTATTCCCCATCTCTGACTAATGTGATTACACCTTTTTGCTGCACCTTTTTTTCACTGGTTTATCTTGATTATAAATGTCAGTTCATCTACTTTTCTGCTTCTTGATAATTTCATGAAGGGAGTTTTGCTGCTCGGAACCATTGCGAAAACACTTACTCAACGTCCGACGTAGGAGAGGTAGGCAAACTTCTGACTAAATGAACAAGGGGGAAACATTGTCTGTTAGCAGGCTTTTGTTCCAACCCAACACTAACATATCCGATTCAAATGATCCGACTGCTCATACGATTCAATCCAGATTAGTTAGGAACTGGTGTGTTCGTGCTGGGCTGGAATAAAATCCTGCGTACATGGCTCTCCAGGACCAGGCTCTTGGCCATCTGCCCTGTTCTTGACATGCAGCTCTGGTCACGCATCCCCCATCCACGCCCTCCTTGCCTGGGCCCTCATGGCCGTGTTCTGCCTCACTTCCACCCTGCCCTCCACCCCACGGCTACAGCGCCCCAGGGAGGTGCTGTATCTCTGGGCATGGGCACCCCAGTGCCAGGTACGTAGCTGGGAGTCACGCTCCTGCCAGTGGAAGAGGAAGAGCTGCCGGGTGCTCTTCCTCTGGCCCCAGCGCATGGCGGTTCTCAGAGCTGTCATGCCCTCAGCGGACTGAAACAAGGAGATACTGGCTTGACTTTTGCTTTCTTCAGCCAAATGTTTTCCGTGGCCAAATTAACATGACAGATATTGCCAGCGTACTGGAAAAACTCGGTATCTACAAAAAGTTACATCTTCAGGAATTAAAAATAGTAAATTGTTTAAAATAATCAACCGTTCGACACAGCAGGCATGTGTCCATGGTGGGTCTTTCAGCAAGTCTCGTAAAGAAATGCAGTATTGCTATTAGGTGATGATGGTTTTTAACCTTTATTTAACTAGGCAAGTCAGTTAAGAACAAATTCTTATTTACAATGACGGCCTACCCCGGCCGGTTGTGATACAGCCTGGAATCGAACCAGGGTCTGTAGTAACACCTCTTGCACTGAGATGCAGTGCCTTAGACCGCTGCACCACTCAGAACCTTACTTTTTTTGTTACTATGATCAATAATGACCTGAGACATAGAGAGTCTCTGTGTAGGACTGCTGTAGACTATTCTAGGTTCTTCTTTCAAGCCACATCACCTTGAATACATCCCCAGTAGCTGCAGCGATCACAAGCTCAGACCATCCATCATAAGGCCAGATCATCAGGGTGACAGTAGTTCCAGGGACGATGTCATTACAGTGGATAGTGGTGTCATCACATAGGTCACCTGTTGGTTGGAGAGAGTATACATTAGGTCTGGTCAGAGAAGCACATCATTAGATAATTAGTCTGACTGGAAAACACCCTCAATAAAATGTTCACCATGACGGGCCTGTCACTGCTAGCCTACGTTTGAGATTTATAAGGTCCGTGATTCTAACTTCATTAAACCCATTAAAAATCTATGAATAAATATCTAATCAATTAATCGACAACATCTCCCCATTTCTCATTAACATATGTCAACAGTTAAACCAGCAAATGACGTCAAAGGTATTTATTTTACCATTATCCAGGTAGCATACTCTCTGGAAGTCTGTGGGAATCCCAACCACTAATTCCATGGTGTTTTTTAGCTCTCTGATGCTCATATTGTGGTGGCAGTCGGGCACAACGAACATCTCTCCCGTTTCACGCAGCCTGGCACCAAGACTGAACTTGACTTTCTTCGACAGGTCACGGTAAACTGCACTTTTGGGTCTCGGTACCTGAAGTGAAATCCTCTTCCTTGTGGTGTAAAAATATGCCACTGGATTGCTCATAGAAACGCGCTCAGTAATTTTTGCAGATTAAAAGAGGGTTTAGAATTCTGAAAGAATGAATTAATGAATTCTCTTCAGTTTGGAATGTTGTCTGACTATTACTGTTGCTATGGTGATAGACGTTAGAGTCCCATTGTTGCGCTTTCGGCTCAGGTGCGACAGTAACATACACAGAGTTGAAAAAATGCCTATGTTTTTGACATGAAAGATATTATGTTACTATTGCAATGATGATAAGACCACTGAAATGATTGTTCATTTTTAAAATTCTTGTTGCCAAATACTTTATACACAAACAAAGATTCCAACATTACACATTTTTCTGATTGAATTGAATTATCTTATTAAAATTAAAATGGTTTATTTTTTGTATTATTTTATTTATATTTAGTGTGTTTTTGAGTATTTTCTTGTTAATACCTGTGTTTTGTTTTG
The DNA here is from genome assembly GCF_021184085.1 of Oncorhynchus gorbuscha. NCBI lineage: Eukaryota > Metazoa > Chordata > Actinopteri > Salmoniformes > Salmonidae > Oncorhynchus > Oncorhynchus gorbuscha. The sequence goes on along the minus strand of NC_060175.1, from coordinate 12,783,280 downwards.
TTAGACATGTTTGATGTAGCAATGTAAGTTGATTTCTGTATTATAAAAATAATAATAATAATACACACAGTTGAAAAAAATCGAATCTTTCATGATCAACTGATACTTAGTATCAGTTTAGTTATATTGACTTGGAAGTACCTGGTGTATTATGGTCAGATGGTAGGTACACTTTTTTTAATGGATTTGCGACAGGAGTCGCACTTTAAATTCTGAACAACTTATTTCTGACTTTGTAACGTGATTGTCTCAGCAGTGACAATTGAAATAGTCTATATAGTCAGTGGTGAAGTGGAGATTTTTAGGTGTGGGAGCGCAATAGTTTGATCTCGTCATTTTCTCAGCTTTACCGACCAGTGGTTTGGAGCCACACCTACTAAATAAAAATAATAATAATCTATATTATTTTTTGGTGTCACATGTAAGTTTGCAAACAATGTAAAAAAATAATATATATATATATTGAGTTAATAAAGCTGCATACAAACATGGCCTCTTTTTTTGCTTTCTGGAGTAGGGCAGCTCCGAAATGCAGGTGTTTCAGCCTTGCTCCGTGCTTTCTGTGGTGGTGGGGCAGCCAGCGGAAAATATAGAATGTAGGGGTTGGTAATGTTCTCCAGTTGCTTTGTGATTGGCTCAGTGTTCTGTCACTCATGGGAACAATACGTCACCACAAAATCTGTGTATTTATTTAACTAGGCAAGTCCGTTAAGAACATATTCTTATTTTCAATTATGGCCTAGGAACTGCCCTGTTCAGGGGCAGAACGACAGAATTTTAACGTGTCAGCTTGGGCATTCGATCTAGCAACCTTTCCGTTACTAGCCCAATGGTCTAACCACTAGGCTGACCCAAACTGCTACCGACCTATATCTATCCTACCATGCCTTTCTAAGGTCTTCGAAAGCCAAGTCAACAAACAGATTACCGACCATTTCGAATCTCACCATACCTTCTCTGCTATGCAATCTGGTTTCAGAGCTGGTCATGGGTGTACCTCAGCCACGCTCAAGGTCCTAAACGATATCTTAACCGCCATCGATAAGAAACATTACTGTGCAGCCGTATTCATTGATCTGGCCAAAGCTTTCGACTCTGTCAATCACCACATCCTCATCGGCAGACTCGACAGCCTTGGTTTCTCAAATGATTGCCTCGCCTGGTTCACCAACTACTTCTCTGATAGAGTTCAGTGTGTCAAATCGGAGGGTCTGCTGTCCGGACCTCTGGCCGTCTCTATGGGGGTGCCACAGGGTTAAATTCTTGGACCGACTCTCTTCTCTGTATACATCAATGAGGTCGCTCTTGCTGCTGGTGAGTCTCTGATCTACCTCTACGCAGACGACACCATTCTGTATACTTCTGGCCCTTCTTTGGACACTGTGTTAACAACCCTCCAGGCAAGCTTCAATGCCATACAACTCTCCTTCCGTGGCCTCCAATTGCTCTTAAATACAAGTAAAACTAAATGCATGATCTTCAACCGATCGCTACCTGCCCGCCTGTCCAACATCACTACTCAGGACGGCTCTGACTTAGAATACGTGGACAACTACAAATACTTAGGTGTCTGGTTAGACTGTAAACTCTCCTTCCAGACCCATATCAAACATCTCCAATCCAAAGTTAAATCTAGAATTGGCTTCCTATTTCGCAACAAAGCATCCTTCACTCATGCTGCCAAACATACCCTTGTAAAACTGACCATCCTACCAATCCTCGACTTTGGCGATGTCATTTACAAAATAGCCTCCAATACCCTCCAATACCCTACTCAACAAATTGGATGCAGTCTATCACAATGCCATCCGTTTTGTCACCAAATCCCTATATACTACCCACCATTGCGACCTGTACGCTCTCGTTGGCTGGCCCTCGCTTCATACTCGTCACCAAACCCACTGGCTCCATGTCATCTACAAGACCCTGCTAGGTAAAGTCCCCCCTTATCTCAGCTCGCTGGTCACCAGAGCATCTCCCACCTGTAGCACACGCTCCAGCAGGTATATCTCTCTAGTCACCCCCAAAACCAATTCTTTCTTTGGCCGCCTCTCCTTCCAGTTCTCTGCTGCCAATGACTGGAACGAACTACAAAAATCTCTGAAACTGGAAACACATCTCCCTCACTAGCTTTAAGCATCAACTGTCAGAGCAGCTCACAGATTACTGCACCTGTACATAGCCCACCTATAATTTAGCCCAAACAACTACCTCTTTCCCAACTGTATTTAATTTATTTATTTTGCTCCTTTGCACCCCATTATTTTTATTTCTACATTGTACATTCTTCCATTGCAAAACTACCATTCCAGTGTTTTACTTGCTATATTGTATTTACTTTGCCACCATGGCCTTTTTTGCCTTTACCTCCCTTCTCACCTCATTTGCTCACATTGTATATAGACTTGTTTATACTGTATTATTGACTGTATGTTTGTTTTACTCCATGTGTAACTCTGTGTCATTGTATCTGTCAAACTGCTTTGCTTTATCTTGGCCAGGTCGCAATTGTAAATGAGAACTTGTTCTCAACTTGCCTACCTGGTTAAATAAAGGTGAAATAAAAATAAAATAAAAACTAGGCTACCTTCCTAGGTGCTGTGCTAGGCTACCTTCCTAGGTGCTGTGCTAGGCTACCTTCCGAGGTGCTGGGCTACCTTCCGAGGTGCTGTGCTAGGCTACCTTCCTAGGTGCTAGGCTGTGCTAAGCTACCTTCCTAGGTACTAGGCTGTGCTAGGCTACCTTCCTAGGTACTTGGCTACCTACCTAGTGGCTAGGCTACCTGCCTAGTGGTTAGAGCTAGAACATTCAAGCACCTTTGGGTGCTGCCATAGATTTCCAGTAGAAGTGCCTGTCCAAGAAGGCTGAAGGTCATTGGCCACAGATACAATTTAGTCAAATCACGTTTTTTTCTACCTTAGCTTTGATTGGACTGATCATGTCAACATCATACTTTCAAAATCTTAGCAATCAAGCTAGACAAGCAGTCGTCATCATGAATCACGTTGACAATCTACTGGCAAATCCTTTTCCATCCTCATCATATGAAGAGAAATTATAGATAAAACGTCTCTGTGCTCATTTGCCATAAACATTACACAACAAGTCGGAACTCACAAACTCAACTACGAGTGGTTTGGAAGGAAGCAGTGGCTAACTACAAGGATCTCAAAGCAATCACTATTTGATTCCTCTGCCTGCTATTCAATGGAGAGTGTGTGTGGTCCAAGTCTGGTTTTAAGGATTTAAAACATCTGTCTGAAAGGGTCTCTAAACATGGGAATTGTGCATCACATATAGACAACGCTGTTAAACTCGAACTACTGGGGAAATCAAACATTTTGGCTCAGCAAGACACCTTATATATACGAGCCATCGACCTTTACAACAAACAAATGGAAGAAAATAGGTACGTGCTTGCCAGAATTATCATGCATTAAATAGTGTGGCAATTGTGTGATACACTGCAGGGACTGTTTGTACAACTGTTCTGACTTGGTGGTCCACATATAGCCTATAGCCTGTTTTAGAGAAATGTCATCATCTAATATTGTAACAGCTGCTTACGTACCTCAATTGTAAAAGCTTTCATTGTCTGCTCACGTACCCTCATTGTAAGAGCTTTCATTGTTAGAGCCGATTTTTGACATATTTGTATAAAAGACCGAACATATGGAGCTCCATGTATATTTGTGTAAATATATTAAATATGAATGTAAATGATGAAATACTAGGTACGTACCTTTATGATTTATATTTACCTGATTGAGATATATTCATTTGTTGTTACTGTAACTTAGTTTTTGGCCCCCCCTCTTGCCTATTCATTGTATTGTGGTAAGTGTGTTAGGATAAAGGCAGGAAGTTGGGCCTTCGGGAGGGGAGTCCTTGCTAGATGCGGGAGCGGTATAGTTTTTTGACCATACAGACATACAGACATATACATACAGGTCATAATATGTATTTTCCATATCAAGTATTCTATGCTTTAAGTTGATTGGAGACTCATTTATTTGTTAGATATAAGAAGAATAAACATTTTTGTTGCACCATATCCCTGGATGTCATTGAATGTTTGGCTGTTTGGAAACCTTGACTGTGGACTGTATGCGTACCAAACAACCCCGCTTCAGGCTTGGGCAGTGGCTATGGTAAAGACGAAAGGAAGCCACTACATTCATTGTCTGCTTATGTGCCCCCGTTATTTATCCTACGGTTCTGACTTGGAGTACGGGGAAAATACTGTAAGAATGGCCCATGCTCTGAATTATGTCGCTGTCCATTTCAAAAGTACTGAACGAATAAGCGGTATATAGGCAACATCCGCCTCAGCTCACTCATGTCTTGATCAAAATGACGGCTTGCCTCTTAAAACTTCACTAGGGGGCAGGATTCAGAATTTTGGATGAAAAGCGTGCCCAAATTAAACTGCCTGCAACTCAGGCGGAGAAGCTAGGATATGCATATAATTAGTAGATATTAATAGAAAACACTCTAATGTTTCCAGAACTGTTACAATAATGTCTGTGAGTATAACAGAACTGATATGGGATTAAGGTTCCGGTTCCGGTTGGAGCGAGTGGTCGCATCTGCACGTCGCTCCAACGGGTAGTATAACTTTTTCATTATATTTCATTATATCACAACGGTTTGATTTGTCTTATCTTAGCAATTTCTTCTCAGCTAGCTACATAGCCGTCTTTGTATCAAAAGATAATTGCGTAATTATCGTATTTCGCCGTCCTAACGTAGTCTTCACTAGTCTTCACTAGCCAGCTAGCTAACGTCCACTGATTAGCTGCACTGGAGAAACTGTTACACTCAACTGAACGACTTGATTAGTTTAGTGTCAGCTAGCTACATAGCTGTCTTTGCTGTCTTCGTATCATCGTATCATCGTATCCAAGATAATTGTGTTGTTTAGGTTTAGAGTGTGTAGTCTTAGAGTGATTATCTTAATTTACCGAGGTTAGGTGACTCTGCTAGCTAGCCAACAGCTAGCCAACGCTAGCCAACGTCTTCTGTATAGAACTCAACTACCCGGTCGCATTCACAGGTTGTATCACATTTTCACTTCATTTTCATTACAGTACAACGGTTTGATTTGTTTGATCGTAGCTAGCTACTTAGCTAGCTACATAGCCGTCTTTGTATCAAAGATAATTGTGTAGTCTAGAGCGATTTTCTAGGTTCGCTAGCCATCTATTGTCGTTCTTTTAACGCAACGTAACGTAAACAACACTGCTAGCTAGCCTGCTAGCCCCGAATAGCAACACTGCAGAAACTATTTCACTCAACGGAACGACTTGATTAGTGTAGTGTCAACAACGCACCCACTGCCAGCTGGCCTACTTCAGCAGTACTGTATCATTTTAATCATTTTAGTCAATAAGATTCTTGCTACGTAGCTTAACTTTCTGAACATTCGAGACGTGTAGTCCACTTGTCATTCCAATCTCCTTTGCATTAGCGTAGCCTCTTCTGTAGCCTGTCAACTATGTGTCGGTTTATCCCTGTTCTCTCCTCTCTGCACAGACCATACAAACGCTCCTCACCGCGTGGCCGCGGCCACCCTAATCTGGTGGTCCCAGCGCGCACGACCCACGTGGAGTTCCAGGTCTCCGGTAGCCTCTGGAACTGCCAATCTGCGGTCAACAAGGCAGAGTTCATCTCAGCCCATGCCTCCCTCCAGTCCCTCGACTTCTTGGCCCTGACGGAAACATGGATCACCACAGACAACACTGCTACTCCTACTGCTCTCTCTTCGTCCGCCCACGTGTTCTCGCACACCCCGAGAGCGTCTGGTCAGCGGGGTGGTGGCACCGGGATCCTCATCTCTCCCAAGTGGTCATTCTCTCTTTCTCCCTTACCCATCTGTCTATCGCCTCCTTTGAATTCCATGCTGTCACAGTCACTAGCCCTTTCAAGCTTAACATCCTTATCATTTATCGCCCTCCATGTTCCCTCGGAGAGTTCATCAATGAGCTTGATGCCTTGATAAGCTCCTTTCCTGAGGACGGCTCACCTCTCACAGTTCTGGGCGACTTTAACCTCCCCACGTCTACCTTTGACTCTTTCCTCTCTGCCTCCTTCTTTCCACTCCTCTCCTCTTTTGACCTCACCCTCTCACCTTCCCCCTACTCACAAGGCAGGCAATACGCTCGACCTCATCTTTACTAGATGCTGTTCTTCCACTAACCTCATTGCAACTCCCCTCCAAGTCTCCGACCACTGCCTTGTATCCTTTTCCCTCTCGCTCTCATCCAACACCTCCCACACTGCCCCTACTCGGATGGTATCGCGCCGTCCCAACCTTCGCTCTCTCTCCCCGCTACTCTCTCCTCTTCCATCCTATCATCTCTTCCCTCCGCTCAAACCTTCTCCCACCTATCTCCTGATTCTGCCTCCTCAACCCTCCTCTCCTCCCTCTCTGCATCCCTTGACTCTCTATGTCCCCTATCCTCCAGGCCGGCTCGGTCCTCCCTCCCGCTCCGTGGCTCGATGACTCATTGCGAGCTCACAGAACAGGGCTCCGGGCAGCCGAGCGGAAATGGAGGAAAACTCGCCTCCCTGCGGACCTGGCATCCTTTCACTCCCTCCTCTCTACATTTTCCTCCTCTGTCTCTGCTGCTAAAGCCACTTTCTACCACGCTAAATTCCAAGCTTCTGCCTCTAACCCTAGGAAGCTCTTTGCCACCTTCTCCTCCCTCCTGAATCCTCCGCCCCCTCCCCCCTCCTCCCTCTCTGCAGATGACTTCGTCAACCATTTTGAAAAGAAGGTCGACGACATCCGATCCTCGTTTGCTAAGTCAAACGACACCGCTGGTTCTGCTCACACTGCCCTACCCTATGCTCTGACCTCTTTCTCCCTCTCTCTCCAGATGAAATCTCGCGTCTTGTGACGGCCGGCCGCCCAACAACCTGCCCGCTTGACCCTATCCCCTCCTCTCTTCTCCAGACCATTTCCGGAGACCTTCTCCCTTACCTCACCTCGCTCATCAACTCATCCCTGACCGTTGGCTACGTCCCTTCCGTCTTCAAGAGAGCGAGAGTTGCACCCCTTCTGAAAAAACCTACACTCGATCCCTCCGATGTCAACAATTACAGACCAGTATCCCTTCTTTCTTTTCTCTCCAAAACTCTTGAACGTGCCGTCCTTGGCCAGCTCTCCCGCTATCTCTCTCTGAATGACCTTCTTGATCCAAATCAGTCAGGTTTCAAGACTAGTCATTCAACTGAGACTGCTCTCCTCTGTATCACGGAGGCGCTCCGCACTGCTAAAGCTAACTCTCTCTCCTCTGCTCTCATCCTTCTAGATCTATCGGCTGCCTTCGATACTGTGAACCATCAGATCCTCCTCTCCACCCTCTCCGAGTTGGGCATCTCCGGCGCGGCCCACGCTTGGATTGCGTCCTACCTGACAGGTCGCTCCTACCAGGTGGCGTGGCGAGAATCTGTCTCCTCACCACGCGCTCTCACCACTGGTGTCCCCCAGGGCTCTGTTCTTGGCCCTCTCCTATTCTCGCTATACACCAAGTCACTTGGCTCTGTCATAACCTCACATGGTCTCTCTTATCATTGCTATGCAGACGACACACAATTAATCTTCTCCTTTCCCCCTTCTGATGACCAGGTGGCGAATCGCATCTCTGCATGTCTGGCAGACATATCAGTGTGGATGACGGATCACCACCTCAAGCTGAACCTCGGCAAGACGGAGCTGCTCTTCCTCCCGGGGAAGGACTGCCCGTTCCATGATCTCGCCATCACGGTTGACAACTCCACTGTGTCCTCCTCCCAGAGCGCCAAGAACCTTGGTGTGATCCTGGACAACACCCTGTCGTTCTCAACTAACATCAAGGCGGTGGCCCGTTCCTGTAGGTTCATGCTCTACAACATCCGCAGAGTACGACCCTGCCTCACACAGGAAGCGGCGCAGGTCCTAATCCAGGCACTTGTCATCTCCCGTCTGGATTACTGCAACTCGCTGTTGGCTGGGCTCCCTGCCTGTGCCATTAAACCCCTTCAACTCATCCAGAACGCCGCAGCCCGTCTGGTGTTCAACCTTCCCAAGTTCTCTCACGTCACCTCGCTCCTCCGTTCTCTCCACTGGCTTCCAGTTGAAGCTCGCATCCGCTACAAGACCATGGTGCTTGCCTACGGAGCTGTGAGGGGAACGGCACCTCAGTACCTCCAGGCTCTGATCAGGCCCTACACCCAAACAAGGGCACTGCGTTCATCCACCTCTGGCCTGCTCGCCTCCCTACCACTGAGGAAGTACAGCTCCCGCTCAGCCCAGTCAAAACTGTTCGCTGCCCTGGCCCCCCCAATGGTGGAACAAACTCCCTCACGACGCCAGGACAGCGGAGTCAATCACCACCTTCCGGAGACACCTGAAACCCCACCTCTTTAAGGAATACCTAGGATAGGTTAAGTAATCCCTCTCACCCCACCCCCCCCCTAAGTTTTAGATGCACTATTGTTAAGTGACTGTCCCACTGGATGTCATAAGGTGAATGCACCAATTTGTAAGTCGCTCTGGATAAGAGCGTCTGCTAAATGACTTAAATGTAATGTAAATGATATGGAAGGCGAAAACCTGAGGAAAATCTAACCAGGAAGTACTATTATTTTGAAAGGCTGTTTTTCCATTGAAAACCTATCCACCATACAAAGACTTAGGACCCAGTTCACCATCTCTATGGCTTCCTCTACATGTGGCCAGTCTTTAGGCATTGTTTCAGGCTTTTACTCTGAAAAATGAGGGAGATACAGCACTTTCAATGAGTGGACAGTGGACATTGCCTTTCTTGTTTCTCCTTTTCTATTGACGAAGCTTTTGTCCGGTTGAAATATTATTGATTATTTATGACAAAAACAACCTGAGGATTAATTTTAAACATCATTTGACATGTTTCTACTAACTTTTATTGTAACTTTTTGACTTTTTGTCTTGATGTTGAGAAAGCGCATTGTGCCTTTGGATTTCTGAACTAAACGCACAAACAAAACAGAGATTTTTGGAGATAAAGAGGGACATTATCGAACAAAACAAACATTTATTCTGTAACATGGAGACCTGGGAGTGCCACCAGATGAAGATCATCAAAGGTAAGTGATTAATTTTAACACTATTTCTGACTTTTGTGTCACACCTCTCCTTGGTTGGAAAATGGCTGTATGGTTTTTGTTGCTAGGCGCTGACAAAACATAATCACAAAGTGTGCTCTCTGCACACTCTGCACACAGATTGCCTTTTTGAAATCTGACACAGCGGTTGCATTAAGGAGAGGTTTATCTTTAAATGTATGTTAAGTTCTTGTATCTTAGATCAATGTTTATGATGAGTATTTCTGTAATTTGATGTGGCTCTCTGCACTTTCACCGGATCTTAGTTTGAGACAATGCATTTCTGAACTTAACGCGCCAATGTAAACTGAGATTTTTGGATATAAATATGAACTTTATCAAACAACACATAAATGTATTGTGTAACATGAGGTCATATGTGTGCCATCTGATGAAGATCATCAAAGGTTAGTGATTAATTTAATAGCTATTTCTGACTTTTGTGAGCCCTCTCCTTGGCTGGAAAATGGCTGTATGGTTTTCTGTGACGAGGCGCTGACCTAACATAATCGCAGTAAAGCCTTTTTGAAACTGATACTGTCGTTGGATTTACAAGACGTTTATCTTTAAAATGGTACATAATAATTGTATGTTTGAGGAATTTTAATTATGGGATTTCTGTTGTTTTGAATTTGGCGCCTTTCAATTTCACTGGCTGTTGTCGAGGTGGGACGCTACCTTCCCACTTGTACCAGAGAGGTTAACCGCTTATCCTTACATACAGTATGACATCGTTTGTACATCGGCATTGTTATATTGCTTGTATAGGTGAATCACATTAGTATATTTTTCATCATTTTAGGCGATGTTATAAGGATGCATTTAATTAGATTGCTTTCTTTGTGTGTTATAATTAGCTCAGGTGTTTTTTGCTACGAGGAGGGTGGTAAGTTACAGACCAAACAACATTATATTATAGTATCCCCTCCTTATAACCATGGTTGCCAGTGACAGTCTCTTCCCATTCAGATATTTGTGTTCAACAGAGAGTTCAGTAATAGAGCCATGAAATTCCAGTTCTTATTTCGAGGGTTGTTTTGTTTGCTCAATGCGTTGTCAGTGGGAGTCCTCAGTCAGTGGGGATGTTGGCCATCCAAAGCTAATTTCTTGCATTTAAAAAAAATGTGCACTATTATTATTTTTACCCCTTTTTCCAATTGGTAGTTATCCTCTTGTCCCATCACGGTTTCCGCTGTCTCCGAAACACGACCCTTCTAATCCATGCTGCTTCTTGATACACTGCTCGCTTAACCAGGAAGCCAGCCGCACAAATGTGTCAGAGGAGTGCGATGCAGTGCCTTAGACCGCTGTACCAGTCGGGAGGCCCATTTCCTGCATTTCTACACAATGTAATATGACACTTTTGGGGTAATTTGGGGGTTACTTTGATTGTAAATAAGAATATAATCTGTTTCTAAAAACGTCTCCGTGAATGTGGATGCTACCATGATTATGGATAATCCTGAATGAATTATGAATAATGATGAGTGAGAAAGTTATAGACGCACATGTTTTCAATACAGTGTACTTTGTCGTACAGTATACTTTTAAATCTTGTAATAAATCAAATCTAGTGATACATAACTTGACATTTCTGTCATCTATTGTGACATTGTAGGAGGATAACCAACCCTCCAATTAATGGCAATGCATGTCTTAGCCGTTATAAATGCTAAGTTACACAGTTTCTTCAGATAACTGTCACCAGTATCAAACATTTCCAAGCAAACAAAACCAGGGAGAAGGGATAATCTGTAGACGTGCTGAGATAAAAGTACATACTCTTTGCCAGAATTCAGTCAGCCTTCACGATAGCATAACATATGAAAATATGTCCCCTTTTGTGTTTTACACTTCTAGCAGAGGAATTACATTTCTGAGTGCATGATATTCAGTTTCACTGGCATATAGTACATTCTACTGATGATCTTAAACTGCAGTAATTTATGTCTGAGATTATATGAACATGACGGCATTCAAACACATCTGTATCCATTCATCATCATCATCATCAATAGTGTCTCCCAGGTCTTCCTCACATTTTTGTGTTAGACAGATTTTAACACGCTACAATACTCGGCGGTCCCGTTCTGTGAGCTTGTGTGGCCTACCACTTCGCGGCTGAGCTGTTGTTGCACCTAGACGTTGCCACTTCACAGTAACAATACATACAGTTGATCGGGACAAACTGACTTGTAGAAAATGTGGCATCCTATGACAGTGCCACGCCGAAAGTCACTGAGCTCTTCAGTAAGGCCATTCTACTGTCAATGTTTGTCTATGGAGATTGTATGGCTGTGTGCTCTATTTTATACACCTTTTAGCAATAGGTTTGGCTGAAATATCCGAATCCACTCATTTGAAGTCGTGTCCACATACTTTTGTCTATATAGTGTATGTGGGATGCTGGGCTGAAGGGAGTTGTAGTTTCATGAAGCAAATATTCAACCTAGTTCAGCGCATAAACGTGGTAATTAAATACAATGACCACAATACATTGCGCCTGTTCTTTCTGGCTCGGACAGAGCCCGCACAACAGACTGCATGAGAGTAATGTACACAACATGACGAGAGGGATAGAGACAGAATGCGAAGTAGCTCTACCCAATTGATAGTTATAGGAGCTGGATATAAGCAGTCTAGAAATTATGCCATGTCTTCTTTAAAGAACTAGTCAAATGATTTTGTCAGACACCTCTGCAGCATACTTAGGCAGCTACCAGCTAGCCACTAGCCTAGCTAAGTAGGATGACTAAAAGACTGTTGAGTATGGGAAGCACAGAGATACCGTTAGATGGTTGGCTGGCTGCTATTGCCTGAGCAGAGTTGAGCTTATCAAATGAAAAAGTAATAGACACAACTGAAATATTTTGTTATTTCATAGTCATTTCCTATTTTTCTATTGTTGTCCTGACACAGACAATGGAATATTTTCAGCCATTTGTGAGGGAAACCATGTTTGGGTGCTTCCCATTCTTTAAGAAAGGCAGGTCACTGATGAGATGACTCACTTCCACAGAAGATTGTCACAATACAGACATGTGCACACAAGCAGACCTCATATCATTGAGGACAATATGAGTACTTGAGGCTGTCAAACAATAATAAAGAAAACATTGTTACATCATTTCACCCCCCAAACAAATTCAAGTGCAAATGGCATGCCTACCAGCTGGTAAGAGATCCACCGGACCTCTGACACTTTGTCTGAGCAGAGGGTCAGTGCTATTTGTCTGAGGTAGTTATACACATCATCGTGGCTGTACAACTCCATGATCAAGATCAGCTGCCTGTGGACACACACATGAAGACGTTTTGTTCAACACACACGGGCTCTTTCTAAAAAAAAAGGTACATTTTCTTTCTCTGATATCTTCACTCCACAAAGAAGTCCAACAATACTTCTATATACATTGGGAGAGCAGAGTAAATAAAACCAAGAGGGCGACTGCTTTTGTGACAGCATGGAGCGCCATGTTAACCTGAGTGACCTGTCATTCATTGTTGTGTTTGGCTTGATGGAGTAGACAAGAGTATAAACAGATACGGGGGGCCATGACCTGAATCCACAAACAGTCTCAAACTGTCTCAGAGTAGGAGTGCTAATCTAGGATCTGTCCATATAATCTTATTACGATCTAAAAGGCAAAACTGGTTCTAGTTCAGCACTCCTACGCCGAGATACTGAGGATACGGGCCCAATGTTAGTGATTTATTGTCATAAGCCATCCTGCTCAGGAGCATCATTCATTGGCTGATCCACCCTGCTGACCTGGATGAAACCCTGTGATCATTGGAAGGCCCATCCAAGTGGAATACTAAAATTGTGCATAACATCACACTCTGGTGGCAAGTGCGCCCTCTATTGGGAGAAATCTGGAGGCCTCGATCCTAGATGAATGAGAAAGACTAGCCCTGATCTAAATGAATGGGAGACTCACCCGGCCAGCTGGTATCTAAATGAATGGGAGACTCACCCGGCCAGCTGGTATCTAAATGAATGGGAGACTCATCCGGCCAGCTGGTATCTACATAAATGGGAGACTCGCCCGGCCAGCTGGTATCTAAATGAATGGGAAAATGAGTTCGTTATGACAAAATGCTAAAATTGGGTGAAACCAAAAGTTACGCGTCTCAAAAGGCACCGAATTGGTGGAAACACCCTCATCATGTTTCCCCCAAAGTTACCATTATTCATCATTACAAAACCCCTGGACAACAAATTATAATTTATTAGTGACGCAAGGCACAAGTATCACAAAAAAAGTGGAGACAAATGAAATAAGAGTAACAAGAGTACCTGTAAACTAAACATGTTGTTATTGAGAAAGAGAGATTGGTTCTGTGATAACCATATGAACTCAGTACACAGGTCAAGTAGGTCAGACATCCACATTTAAAATCCACTGTAGATTTACCATGTGATACGTATTTCTGAATTTCCACCTGGCTGACATGCCCAAAGTAAACTGCCTCTTACTCAGGCCCAGAAGCCAGGATATGCATATAATTGGAACCATTGGATAGAAAACACTTTGGCGTTTGTAAAAATGTTAAATTAATGTATGACACAATCGATATGTTAGGAGAAAATCCAAAGAAATATCAACCGGAATTCCTTTTTTTTTGAGAGCATATGCTCTTACAATGGAAGATATAGGGGCATATTCAAATCCAGCTCCCAGATTGCATTTCCTATGGCTTCCACTACATGTCAAAAGTCTTTGTTCAAAGTTCCAGGCTTGTTTCTTCCCAAATGAGGAAGAAAAATTAGTTTTAGTACTGGGAGTTGGAAAGCAGTTTGTTCGCGCGCCTGCTAATATCATTTTCCTATTGAACATAATTCTTTCCGTATGAAATTATTATAGTTTAATTACATTTTAGGGTACCTGAGGATTAGATAGAAACGTATTTTGACTTGTTTTAACATAGTTTAGCGATAGCTTTTTGGATTCCTTTCTCTGCGTGTTGAACGAGTGGATTAGTCAAACCGATGGCACCAACTAAACTGACTTTTTGGGATATAAAGAAGGATTTTATCTAACAAAACGACACTACATGTAGTAGTTGGGACCCTTTGGAATGCAAATCAGAAGAAGATTTTTAAAAAGTAAGTGAATATTTAATTGCTATTTGTGATTTTATGAAGCCTGTGCCGGTGGAATATGTTGATGTGATGCCCTGTGATGTGTTGATGAATATGTTGATGTGATGCCCTGTGCAACTGGGTACTGGACTTCCTGACGGGCCGCCCCCAGGTGGTGAGGGTAGGCAACAACATCTCCTCCCCGCTGATCCTCAACACGGGGGCCCCACAAGGGTGCGTTCTGAGCCCTCTCCTGTACTCCCTGTTCACCCACGACTGCGTGGCCACGAACGCCTCCAACTCAATCATCAAGTTTGCGGACGACACAACAGTGGTAGGCTTGATTACCAACAACGACGAGACGGCCTACAGGGAGGAGGTGAGGGCCCTCGGAGTGTGGTGTCAGGAAAATAACCTCACACTCAACGTCAACAAAACTAAGGAGATGATTGTGGACTTCAGGAAACAGCAGAGGGAACACCCCCCTATCTACATCGATGGAACAGTAGTGGAGAGGGTAGCTAGTTTTAAGTTCCTCGGCATACACATCACAGACAAACTGAATTGGTCCACTCACACTGACAGCGTCGTGAAGAAGGCGCAGCAGCGCCTATTCAACCTCAGGATGCTGAAGAAATTCGGCTTGTCACCAAAAGCACTCACAAACTTCTACAGATGCACAATCGAGAGCATCCTGGCGGGCTGTATCACCGCCTGGTACGGCAACTGCTCCGCCCTCAACCGTAAGGCTCTCCAGAGGGTAGTGAGGACTGCACAACGCATCACCGGGGGCAAACTACCTGCCCTCCAGGACACCTACACCACCCGTTGTTACAGGAAGGCCATAAAGATCATCAAGGACATCAACCACCCGAACCACTGCCTGTTCACCCCGCTATCATCCAGAAGGCGAGGTCAGTACAGGTGCATCAAAGCTGGGACCGAGAGACTGAAAAACAGCTTCTATCTCAAGGCCATCAGACTGTTAAACAGCCACCACTAACACTGAGTGGCTGCTGCCAACACACTGTCATTGACACTGACCCAACTCCAGCCATTTTAATAATGGGAATTGATGGGAAATGATGTAAATATATCACTAGCCACTTTAAACAATGCTACCTTATATAATGTTACTTACCCTACATTATTCATCTCATATGCATATGTATATACTGTACTCTACATCATCGACTGCATCCTTATGTAACACATGTATCACTAGCCACTTTAACTATGCCACTTTGTTTACTTTGTCTACACACTGATCTCATATGTATATACTGTACTCGATACCATCTACTGTATGCTGCTCTGTACCATCACTCATTCATATATCCTTATGTACATGTTCCTTATCCCCTTACACTGTGTATAAGACAGTAGTTTTGGAATTGTTAGTTAGATTACTTGTTGGTTATCACTGCATTGTCGGAACTAGAAGCACAAGCATTTCGCTACACTCGCATTAACATCTGCTAACCATGTGTATGTGACAAATAAAATTTGATTTGATTTGATGTGGGGTGCCGTCCTCAAACAATCGCATGGCATGCTTTTGCTGTAAAAAATCAGATAGATGTACAATAATTTAAGCTTTTAACCGATATAAGACACTTGTATGTAGCTAAATGTTTAATATCCATAATTTTTATGATTATTTATTTGAATTGCGCACCCTCCAATTTCACTGGAAGTTATCGGCAGGTGTTCCGCTGGCGGGATGCCGAGCCCGAAGAAATGTTAATGAGCGAAGTGCTTGTGCTTCTAGTTCCGACAATGCAGTAATAACCAACGAGTAATCTAACCTAACAATTCCACAACAACTACCTTATACACACAAGTGTAAAGGGATAAAGATTATGTACATAAGAAGATATATGAATGAGTGATGGTACAGAACGGCATAGGCAAGATGCAGTAGATGGTATCGAGTACAGTATATACATATGAGATGAGTAATGTAGGGTATGTAAACTAAGTGGCATAGTTTAAAGTGGCTAGTGATACATGTATTACATAAAGATGCAGTAGATGATATAGAGTACAGTATATACATATACATATGAGATGAGTAATGTAGGGTCTGTAAACATTATATTAAGTAGCATTGTTTAAAGTGGCTAGTGATATATTTTTCCATCAATTTTCATCAATTTTCATTATTAAAGTGGCTGGAGTTGAGTCAGTGTGTTGGCAGCAGCCACTCAATGTTAGTGGTGGCTGTTTAACAGTCTGATGGCCTTGAGATAGAAGCTGTTTTTCAGTCTCTCGGTTCCTGCTTTGATGCACCTGTACTGACCTCGCCTTCTGGATGATAGCAGGGTAAACAGGCAGTGGCTCAGATGGTTGTTGTCCTTGATGATCTTTATGACCTTCCTGTGACATCGGGTGGTGTAGGTGTCCGTGAGGGCAGGTAGTTTGCCCCCGGTAATGCGTTGTGCAGACCTCTTCCCTCTGGTGAGCCTTACGGTTGTGGGCGGAGCAGTTGCCGTACCAGGCGGTGATACAGCCCTCCAGGATGCTCTCGATTGTGCATCTGTAGAAGTTTGTGAAAGCTTTTGCAAATTTCTTCAGCCTCCTGAGGTTGAAAAAGCGCTGCTGCACATTTTTCACAATGCTGTCTGTGTGGGTGGACCAATTCAGTTTGTCCGTGATGTGTACGCCGAGGAACTTAAAACTTACTACCCTCTCCACTACTGTCCCGTCGATGTGGATAGGGGGGTGCTCCCTCTGCTGTTCCCTGAAGGCCACAATCATCACCTTTGTTTTGTTAACTTTGAGTGTGAGATTATTTTCCTGACACCACACTCCGAGGGACCTCACCTCCTCCTTGCAGGCCGTCTCGTCGTTGTTGGTAATCAAGCCTACCACTGTAGTGTCGTCTGCAAACTTGATGATTGAGTTGGAGGCGTGCATGGCCACGCAGTCGTGGGTGAACAGGGAGTACAGGAGAGGGCTCAGAACGCACCCTTGCGGTGCCCCAGTGTTGAGGATCAGCGGGGTGGAGATGTTGTTACCTACCCTCACCACATGGGGGCTGCCCGTCAGGAAGTCCAGTACCCAGTTGCACAGGGCTGGGTCGAGACCCAGGTGTCTCAAGCTTGATGACGAGTTTGGAGGGTACTAGATGTTAAATGCTGAGCTGTCGTCGATGAACAGCATTCTCACTATTCCTCTTGTCCAGATGGGTTAGGGCAGTGTGCAGTGTGGTTGTGATTGCGTTGTCTGTGGACCTATTTGGGCGATAAGCAAATTGGAGTGGGTCTAGGGTGTCAGGTGGGGTGGAGGTGATATGGTCCTTGACTAGTCTCTCAAAGCACGTCATGATGACAGAAGTGAGTGCTACGGGACGGTAGTCGTTTAGCTCAGTTACCTTAGCTTTCTTGGGAACAGGGACAATGGTGGCCCTCTTGAAGCATGTGGGAACAGCAGACTGGGATAAGGATTGATTGAATATGTCCATTAACACACCAGCCAGCTGGTCTGCGCATGTTCTGAGGACGTGGCTGGGGTTGCCGTCTGGGCCTGCAGCCTTGCGACGGTTAACACGCTTAAATGTTTTACTCACTTCGGGTGCAGTGAAGGAGAGTCCACAGGTTTTGGTTGCGGGCCGTGTCAGTGGCATTGTATTGTCCTCAAAGCGGGCAAAAAAGTTACTTAGTCTGTCTGGGAGCAAGACATCCTGGTCCGCGACGGGGCTGGTTTTCTTTTTGAAATCCATGATTGACTGTAGACCCTGACACATACCTCCTGTGTCTGAGCTGTTGAATTGTGACTCTACTTTGTCTCTATACTGATGCTTAGCTTGTTTGATTGCCTTGTGGAGGGAATAGCTACAGCGTTTGTATTCGGTCATGTTTACGGTCACCTCGCACTGGTTAAAAGCAGTGGTTTGTACAATGATACAATGAATGCAGCCTCAGGATATATGGTTTCCAACAGTAACGCCTGCTTCGCTCCTCTTTCTCCCAACAGTAGGGCCTGCTCCGCTCCTTCTTCTCCCAACTGTAGGGCCTGCTCCGCTCCTTCTTCTACCAAAAGTAGTGCCTGCAACGCTTCTTCTTCTCTCAACAGTAGGGCCTGCTCCGCTCCTTCTTCTCCCAACTGTAGGGCCTGCTCCGCTCCTTCTCTCAACAGTAGGGGCTGTTACGCTCCTTCTCCTCCCAACAGTGGTGCCTGCTCCTCTCCTTCACCTCCCAACAGTAGGGCCTGCTCCGCTCCTTCTTCTACCAAAAGTAGTGCCTGCAACGCTTCTTCTTCTCCCAACATTAGGGCCTGCGCCGCTCCTTCTTCTCCTAACAGTAGAGCCTGCTCTGCTCCTTTTTCTCCCAACAATTGGGCCTGCTCCACTCTTCCCAACAGTAGGTCCTGCTCCACTCCTTCTTCCAACAGTTGAAAGTGCAGTGCCCAGCTGATAATCACCCCGATAATGAAACTGAATCTAAACTAATTTCACAAATATAACAACAGATTAAATAAATTAAGTAAAGTATGTTGGGGAGAAAGGGGGAGAAAGGGGGAGAATGGGTGAGTTGATGAGCGGTTGATGAGCGTTCTTATCAGTCTACTCTAGCCTACAGGGAATACAGGCTAGACAGCGAGAGCGTGCGCAAATGTACTTGTTGAACTGCTTTCAATATCTGGAAAGATATCCACATGAGGCAGCAGGTGAGAGAGTGTGGGAGAATGTGGTGATGAGGCTTATGGAACCTTATACTGGCAAGGGGACGAATGTCACCATGGACAATTTCTTCACTTCACTGTCATTGGAAAATAAGTTGGCTTGTAAAGAAAACAATTCTGGTCGCACCATGAACAAAGTGAAACAGGAGCTATCTCCCTCTGTGCAAAATTCAGCACCTACACAGCCATGGTGGAGTACAACAGTGCTGAAAAATGTCAAGAAGATGGGAACAAAAAGAGAACCGTAGACTGTTACGCACTACAACCAAACAAAGGTATGACAAAGTGTCAAACAAGTGAACGTTACCAAAATTGTGTCAACTGTTAGGACAAGGAATAACAGCTGCTAAAACTCTCAACCATTGTTATTCTACCTTCCGGAATGCATATAATGCTCTCCCCCGCAAATCAGACCACGATTCCATCTTGCTCCTCCCCTCCTATTGGCAGAAACTCAAACAGGAAGCACCTGGGGTGAGGACTATTCAACGCTGACCAATCGGAAATCACGCTTCAAGATTGTTTTGATCACTGGGATATGTTCAGTGTAGCTTCAGAATATAATAGACACATATGGTGAATTAATTTTTCAGGGTTGTACCCACAGTGACTATTAAAACCTACCCAAACCAAAAACTGTGGATAGATGGGAGATTTCGCACAAAACTGAAAGCGCGAACCACCACATTTAACCAGGGCAAGAAGACTGGAAATATGGAAGAATACAAACAGTGTAGTTCTTCCCTCCGCAAAGCAATCATGTAGACTAAACATTGGTATAGGGACAAAGTTGAGTCCCAGTTCAATGGCTCAGACATGAGACGTATGTGGCAGGGTCTACAGACAATCACGGATTATAAAAGGAAAACCAGCCACGTCGAGGACACCAACGTCTGGCTTCCTGACAGGCTTGAACACCTTCTTCGCTCGGTTATTCGTTAGCTCAAATATTTTGTTACATTGTTACATTCTGTTATGCAGGTGAATGAGGACCCAAAAGCGACTTAACAGAAACAGAGTCTTTATTCCAGTCTTTAACAAAAACGATAATCCTGGATATTCTTAGGTAAATACAAAACAGGAAAACTGAAATCCTCTCGTCAGTAGAGAGGAACGACTGGAGACGCGACCACAGACTGCAGGTCGCTTCGGGAAGGCACAGGCCGTAGCTGACATAGACACCTGCTCACACGCAGCATCTGAAGAAGGCAAAAACACGACAGGGTGGAACAAGGACACAGAACAGCAAACATCAAACAAGGATCCGATAAGGACAGAAGCGGAAAACAGAGGGAGAAATAGGGACTCTAATCAGAGGGCAAATAGGGGACAGGTGTGAAAGAGTAAATGAGGTAGTTAGGAGAATGAGGAACAGCTGGGAGCAGGAACGGAACAATAGAGAGAGAGAGAGCGAGAGAGGGAGAGAGGGAGGGGGAGAGAGAGGGATAGAAAGAGGGAAAGAACCTAATAAGACCAGCAGGGGGAAACGAACAGAAGGGGAAGCACAAGGACAAGACATGACAATATATGACAAAACATGACACATACATTCTATTTTGCCAAGTATTCACCCCCTTGGGATTTTTCCCATTTTGTTGCCTTACAACTTGGAATTCAAATGCATTATGGGGGGTTTCTTTCATTTGATTTACACAACATTTACACAACTACCACTATGAAGATGCAAAAATATTTTTGATTGTGAAACAAACAAGTAATAAGACAAAAACCTTGAGTGTGCATAACTATTCACCCCCCCAAAGTCAATACTTTGTTAGAGATACCTTTTGCAAGAATTGCAGCTGCAAGTCTCTTTGGGTATGTCTCTAAGCTTGGCACGTTTAGCCATTGGGATTTTTGCCCATTCTTCAAGGCAAAACTGCTCCAGCTCCTTCAATTTGGATGGGTTCCGCTTGTGTACAGCAATCTTTAAGTCATACCACAGATTCTCAATTGGATTGAGGTCTGAGCTTTGGACTCTGCCATTCCAAGACATTTAAATGTTTCCCCTTAAACCACTCAAGTGTTGATGTAGCAGTATGCTTAAGGTCATTGTCCTGATGGAAGGTGAACCTCCGTCCCAGTCTCAAATCTCTGGAAGACTGAAACAGGTTTCCCTCAAGAACTCCCATGTATTTAGCGCCCTTCCATCATTTCTTCAATTCTGACCAGAACCCAGTCCCTGCCGATGAAAAACATCCCCACAGCATGATGCTGCCCACCACCATGCTTCACTGTGGGGATTATGTTCTTGGGGTGATGGGAGATGTTTGTGCCAGACATAGCGCTTTCCTTGATGGCCAAAGAGCTAAATTTTAGTCTCATCTGACCAGATGTTTGGGGAGTCTCACACATTCCTTTTGGCGAACACCAAACGTGTTTGCTTATTTTTTTCTTAAATTAAAGCAATTGATTTTTTATGGCCACTCTTCCGTAAAGCCTAGCTCTGTCGTGTGTTCAGCTTCAAGTGGTCCTATGGACAGACACTCCAATCTCCGCTGTGGAGCTTTGCAGCTCCTTCAGGGTTATCTTTGGTCTCTTTGTTGCATCTCTGATTAATTCCTTCCTTGCCTGGTCCGTGCGTTTTGGTGGGTGGCCCTCTCTTGGCAGGTTTGCCTTCCTCTACTAGTACACAGCCCTCTCCCTCTCTTCTCCTTCCACTACTGGTCCACAGCCCTCTACCTCTCTTCTCCTTCCTCTACTGGTCCACAGCCCTCTCCCTCTCTTCTCCTTCCTATACTGGTCCACAGCCCTCTCCCTCTCTTCGTCTTCCTCTACTGGTACACAGCCCTCTCCCTCTCTTCTCCTTCCTCTACTGGTACACAGCCCTCTCCCCCTCTTCTCCTTCCTCTACTGGTACACAGCCCTCTCCCTCTCTTCTCCTCCCTCTACTGGTACACAGTCCTCTCTCTCTTCTCCTTCCTATACTGGTCCACAGCACTCTCCCTCTCTTCTCCTTCCTATACTGGTACACAGCCCTGTCCCTCTCTTCTCCTCCCTCTACTGGTACACAGTCCTCTCTCTCTCTTCTCCTTCCTATACTGCTCCACAGCCCTCTCCCTCTCTTCTCCTTCCTATACTGGTACACAGCCCTGTCCCTCTCTTCTCCTCTTTCTACTGGTACACAGCCCTCTCCCTCTTTTCTCCTTCCTCTACTGGTACACAGTCCTCTCTCTCTCTCTATCCCTCTCTTCTCCTTCCTCTACTGGTACACAGCCCTCTCCCTCTCTCTTCTCCTCCTCCTTCCTCCTCAGGGCCAGTCACGTGTGTTTAGAAGCAGACCTGAACTGGGTGCAGTTTTTGGACGTTGCTGTGGATCACAACCTACAGAAGATCAAAGCTCTGATTCAAGGGTCCAGCTAGATGATGAGTGGCAGTGTGGGTACGTGTGTATGAGGTGAATGAAAACAAAGAGGTGTGTGAAGAGGACTGGGGGTCTTTTCTCTGACCCTGAGCTCAATGGACTGGGACTTTGTTGAATGTTACTGAAGTGTGTGTTCTTCCCTCTTGTGTACACACATGCTCTATATCATTTTAACAGCAGATATATTACATTACTGCAAGACAAATATTTGACTAACAAACATTTTGCTTCATGAGTGCATGAATATTTACAGAGTCATTTATCCTTTACCACTTTTATGTTGTATTTTACAGGGACATCATACAGCCAGATGCTTTAGTATTTTACAGGGACATCATACAGCCAGATGCTTTAGTATTTTACAGGGACATCATACAGCCAGATGCTTTAGTATTTTACAGGGACATCATACAGCCAGATGCTTTAGTATTTTACAGGGACATCATACAGCCAGATGCTTTAGTATTTTACAGGGACATCATACAGCCAGATGCTTTAGTATTTTACAGGGACATCATACAGCCAGATGCTTTAGTATTTTACAGGGACATCATACAGCCAGATGCTTTAGTATTTTACAGGGACATCATACAGCCAGATGCTTTAGTATTTTACAGGGACATCATACAGCCAGATGCTTTAGTATTTTACAGGGACATCATACAGCCAGATGCTTTAGTATTTTACAGGGACATCATACAGCCAGATGCTTTAGTATTTTACAGGGACATCATACAGCCAGATGCTTTAGTATTTTACAGGGACATCATACAGCCAGATGCTTTAGTATTTTACAGGGACATCATACAGCCAGATGCTTTAGTATTTTACAGGGACATCATACAGCCAGATGCTTTAGTATTTTACAGGGACATCATACAGCCAGATGCTTTAGTATTTTACAGGGACATCATACAGCCAGACACTTCGTATTTCAGTGGAACATTTTTTTACATTTTCATTTGATTTATTTCACCTTTATTTATCCAGGTAAAACTGCAACCTGGCCAGTGCGACAAAAACAACACAGAGTTACACATGGGATGAACAAAAGTACAGTCAATAACACAATGGAACAATCTGTATACGTGATGTAAGGAGGTAAGGCAAAAAATAGGCCTATAGTGGCGAAGTAATTACAATTCAGCAATTTACACTGGAGTGATATATGTGTAGAATAGAATGTGCAAGTAAAAATATACTGGTGTGAAAAAGAACAGAAAGATAAGGTAGTTAGTTGGTTGGATGGGCTGTGTACAGATGGGCTATTTACAGATGGGCTGTGTACAGATGGGCTATTTACAGATGGGCTGTGTACAGCTGCAGCGATCGGTAAGCTGCTCTGACAGCTAAAGCTTAAAGTTAGTGAGGGAGATATAAGTCTCCAACTTTTGCAATTCGTTCCAGTCATTGGCAGCAGAGAACTGGAAGGAAGGAAAGGCGGCCACAGGAGGTGTTGGTTTTGGGGATGACCAGTGAAATATCCTGCTGGAGCATGTGCTACGGGTGGGTGTTGCTATGTTGACCAGTGAGCTGAGATAAGGAGGAGCTTTACCTAGCAAACAGTTATAGATGATCTGGAGCCAGTGGGTTTGGCAATGAATATGTAGTGAGGACCAGCTAACAAGAGCATACAGATCACAATGGTGGGTAGTATATGGGGCTTTGGTGACAAAATGGATGGCACTGTGATAGACTGCATCCAATTTGCTAAGTAGAGTGTTCGAGGCTATTTTGTAAATGACATCGCCGAAGTCAAGGATCGGCAAGATAGTCAGTTTTACGAGGGTATGTTTGGCAGCATGAGTGAAAGAGGCTTTGTTGCGAAATAGGAAGCTGATTCTAGATTTACTTTTGAATTGGAGATGCTTAATGTGAGTCTGGAAGGAGAGTTTACAATCTATCCAGACAGCTAGGTATTTATAATTGTTCACATATTCTAAGTCAGAACCGTCCAGAGTAGTGATGCAAGATAGGCTGGCGGGTGCGGGCAGCTATCGGTTGAAGAGGATGCATTTAGTTTTACTAGCGTTTAAGAGCAGTTGGAGGCCATGGAAGGAGTGTTGTTAGGCATTGAAGCTCGTCTGGAGGTTTGTTAACACAGTGTCCAAAGAAGGGCCAGATGTATACAGAATGGTGTCGTCTGCATAGAGGTGGATCAAAGAATCACATGCAGCAAAAGCAACATCATTGATATATACAGAGAAAAGAGTCGGCCCGAGAATTGAAAACTGTGGCACCCCCATAGAGACTGCCAGAGGTCCGGACAACAGGCCCTCCAATTTGACACACTGAACTCTATCAGAGAAGTAGTTAGTGAACCAGGCGAGGCAGTCATTAGAGAACCCAAGGCTGTTGAGTCTGCCGATAAGAATACGGTGATTGACAGATTCGAAAGCCTTGGCCAGGTCAATGAAGACGGCTGCACAGTACTGTCTTTTATCGATGGCGGTTATGATGTCGTTAAGGACCTTGAGCATGGCTGAGGTGCACCTGTGACCAGCTCGGAAACCAGATTGCATAGCGGAGAAGGTACGGTGGGATTCAAAATGGTCAGTGATCTGTTTGTTCACTTGGCTTTCGAAGACTTTAGAAAGGCACGTTAGGATGGATTTAGGTCTGTAACAATTTTGGGTCTAGAGTGTCTCCCCCATTGAAGAGGGGGAGGACCGTGGCCGCTTTCCAATCTTTAGGAATCTCAGATGACATACAGCCAGATGCTTTGTATTGTAGTGGGACATACAGCCAGATGCTTTGTATTGTAGTGGGACATACAGCCAGATGCTTTGTATTTTAGTGGGACATACAGCCAGATGCTTTGTATTTTAGTGGGACATACAGCCAGATGCTTTGTATTTTAGTGGGACATACAGCCAGATGTTTTGTATTTTAGTGGGACATACAGCCAGATACTAACAGTGACATAAGCCTGTTTGGAAATCTTTCTTTGAGTGACAGACTTGAATTCTGAAAGAACAATAAGTTAGTCAGGATATTTATGCAAGTTATGCATTTTATTTTATTTGACCATTCAAAATGCATGAAGAAGCCACACCAGTCAACAATACATGCACCACAATTACAGAGGATTACATAGACAAAGTCAAGCCTGTAAATTGTACAGTAGGCCTGAACATGTTTCATCTTCATGTGTGACCCACCAGCTTGATTCAGTCTTTTGAAAAACATTTTTTGGGGACATAGATAAAACTAGAGACTCATAATTAGAAAATGGTATATCATACACTACAGTTGAAGAACAATGGGAAAGTAATTCTGCTTTGAAAGTTGATAAACTAATCTCACTTTTGAGAAAATGACCCTCCACAGTACTACTATTGAGGAGCTCTTCTTTGTCTGCACCCATTCAGCATCGTTCACATCCTCTTAAGCCTTAGTCTCACCTATCTCTTTAAGGATTCCCATGTACTAAACAACCAAAGATTTCAAGACTAAAGGCTGGTTTATACTATGTGTATCAACAGTTGTCGCCATGACATCATGAACATTTATTGTCGTCCGATATCAAATTTGTTATTGTTGTTATGAAAATCTATAAACACAAAAACTACAGGCATTACCTATCAACAGACTGGGGGTCAAAAATAGCAGAACTAGAAAATAGCTAACGGTTGAGTGAGACGAAATAGACATTCTACCAGAGAATTATAGAACTCGGACACTGTCTCGTTGGCCTAACGTTATATCCTAATTGATATAGGATATAACAGGAAAATAAGGTATAAATTGGAGAGCCTATTTGAGTTAGAGTTATTCTCACAAGGGCTTTACTAACAACGGCAGTGGGGGGGGCAACACTGGTGACGGTTTGATGTACACATTGCAGCTTGCCTTAATGTCCCTGAATTGATCACAGTTGAAGCCGGCCACTAGCTTCTTAGGACCGGGTCTGTATGGAGTGAAGGGCATCTTCACACGTAGTCGTTGACCTTGTTTTAGGAAAGGCATTCTGAGGAGACACGTGAAACAAATTATACCTCAAGGAAGCTTTAGATCTCTAAACTTCAACACACAAGGTAGTATAAAATATTTCAGATGGAAAATCCCTAAGCTTTAACCACATGAACAGCCCATGAATGCGTGTCCTTTCTAGTTTAGCCAAGAGCTAAATAATTTATTTTGAACAGACTACGTAACATAAATTGTATTGAATTATCTGTCAAAAGACTCATGCCACAACAAACAAGGAACCGTATTTCCGGTGCTTTGGTGTCCTCACTAGATATCTGGACATATCAGGATCGGGTGGAGGTGGTGCTGAAAGTTTGGGCGTGGATTTCAAGCAATTATTTCAAGCTGAAAGTTTTCAGAAGGGAGGATTGGCTGAGAATTTCTGTTTAGGGGGCTGGTGACTTCACTAGTCTCATTAGTATCCGTTGTCAACATTTTTCCTCCAGAACCTAATCAAGCATTTTACACAATTACCTGAGATGTTAGGTCTGGGTTTCTGAGATTAAGAGCTAAATTGTCAACTTGACGAGCAAAGTTCTGGTTTGTAATAAAAACCTGAATCCATCCCACTTGGCAAAAACTGGGTCCACATCCAGGATTCAAATCTGGACACAGTTCACAGGGCACAGACGTCAGTTCAACATCTAGTTCTGATTTACATTTGGTTGAGTTATCAACTAATGTGAATTAGAAATCAACAAAAACGGTTAAAAGTTGACTTTTAAATCCAATGTTTTCCATGTTGATTCAACATCATCAAACTGATTTTTTTGGGTTGAAATTACATGGAAATAATGTTGATTCAACCAGTTTTTGCACAGTGGGATGGTTTCAGGTTTTATGACAAACTGAAACCGGCTAGTAAGGACATCAGAGAAATGTCAGGGCCTACCTGGCTTCCATTGTTTCAGTCAGCAAGCCACTGCCGGTCACTGTTATGAAGCAGTCTCTTAGACCTTCGGATAGAGGGTTCTCAAACACAACCTCTGCCGTCATGTCACTATACTGCAATTCAGATCCAATGGTCTAAAAGAGAACACACATTCAGATAAAAACAGTTGTTAAGTAGTATATTATATTGGAACTATCACACTGAATGAACCCCATCTCCAGTTTAATGGCTGTTACTGATATTGACATTGTATTTAATAGATCAACTGTTCAGATGACAATCTAACACTTTAGATTTTCATCTTCACAACACGTTTATTCACAGGGCAACCGTTAATATCCTTGCAAATTGCTATTCTCGCTTGGGGCGGCAGGGTAGCCTAGTGGTTAGAGAGTTGGACTAGGAACCAGAAGGTTGCAAATTCAAACCCCTGAGCTGACAAGGTCGTTCTGCCCCTGAACAGGCAGTTAACCCACTGTTCCTAGGCTGTCATTGAAAATAAGAATTTGTTCTTAACTGACTTGCCTGGTTAAATAAAGGTTAAAAATAAACAAATAAATAAATAGTGTGTTTGCCACCTATAAATTAAAATGGTAACCCAAGACTATGTAAAAACCATTGGGGCTCGTTCACTAATGGCCCCAATGAATGTCACTCAGAGAAAGTTGAGCTGTTCTAAGTGGGTTATTGGAGTGGCTGAAGGATCTGACAGACTGCGAAATGACAATGTTGGGAATATGCTGTACTCACTTTGATGGTGAGCAAAGGGCTCTCTGGCACAAGGTCTTTCTCTGTGATGTACACTGCCCCACTCTTGTCCTTGTCTGTGACCACAGCCGAAACCTTGATGCTGTTGCTCTCCCGCATTTTCTCACCATACACAGAGAAGGGGATGTGGATGGGTATAGTCAGATCTGCCAACAGAGACAATGCATTTGATTGTCAAGGTATCACAAATGCTAACATTCTGTGGTGTCCTCAGTACAACAGTAGCAACCTTAACATTCTGTATAATCCTCAGTACAACGTTAGCAACGTTAACATTCTGTATAATCCTCAGTACCACGTTAGCAACCCTAACATTCTGTATAATCCTCAGTACAACGTTAGCAACCCTAACATTCTGTATCATCCTCAGTACCACGTTAGCAACCCTAACATTCTGTATCATCCTCAGTACCACGTTAGCAACCCTAACATTCTGTATCATCCTCAGTACCACGTTAGCAACCCTAACATTCTGTAGCGTCCTCAGTTCAACATTAGCAACCTGATCAGCCATAAGAGTTAATGTCAGTTGATTTGCTACAACACTATGGCAGCTATACATGAGACTTTACAGCTTTGTTAAATTGACCAGTTAAACTCTAACTATATGCACTCCTGAATCACACCAACCATCATTGAGACTGATATACACGTCATACCAAGGATGTTGACCAAGAATTATGAAGGTGAATAGCTAAATCCCTCCCTGTGTGCACTACTGTGTTAGTTAAACATTGTAGGCCTACTCATGGAAAGAGTTTGAAACATTTTCACTCTACCTTGGTTGGGAAGGAGCTTCTGTTCTTTCAATTCGGTCTGTATCTGGGAGGATGGGATCCCGTTGTATCTCATGGCCTGAACGTTGACATTGATCACTAGTGTCCGAGTTTCATTGTCATTGCTGTTCAGTACAAGCTCGAGGTCAATGTCTTTGCCGCTGACCGGCTTGGTCAGCTCCACAATCTTCATGGAAACAGCAGGTTTGTCGTCATGGATCCCGTTTGAATCCTCTTCGGGTATATTGACTCTTTGATTGACAGCTTGATTGTACACATCCCTCTCCTTTTCCGTGCCTGTTTGAAATGCAACATTTTGGATGAGTACCTGGTGACTCAAGCAGTTGCTCTCACTCACCTGGGAGAATTATCGTGACACGTAGACACAGCACCTTTCTGACTCATCTCTTAAAAAAGTACAGAACTTTTTCCCAGACCAACCGTAGTTCTCAAATATATAAAATACACTTATACCCTTATGATAGGCATAACCCTTGCAATGCTGCATTATTTCCGAAATCAACTGATAACAGTTCAATCTTGATATAGTCAGACTCTCGGTTCATTCAATACCAACCCTCTGCATGTTTATAGTTGGCTGTGATGTCCACTCTCTTGTCACTGCCCACTGCCTTGGTGCTGATGCTCTGGCCTACGGACACACTGTCCGTGAAGATATTTTTCTTGGAGCCGTCAGCGAACACCATCCAGGTTACACGGTCGGCGTTGACTTCGGCGAAGACAAAGGGCACATCGTATTTGAGGTCAACGTGACCCTGCAGTATGGCCTTGACTGGAGCAGGGCCGCAGCAGTAAACACCTGGGGGGGAGAAAACAACATGAGCGTATTACAGGGAGTTCCCTTCATGTCTCCCAGACCCAGGATACAAACTCAGAACCATCTGCACAATAACACAACATACAATACATACAACCTGTGTTATTATGTAAGATGGCGTGAGATGAGATGGAAGTTGGACCGTACCCGTGCTTTTCTCCTGAGGAGTGGGGTCCACAGCCTGCCAGCCATCGTATAAGGAGCCTGCTGAGAGATCGGGCCGTGTCATCCAGGCTTCCACCCAAACATGGTAGTTCCTGAGCAGAAAAAACAGTCTTCAAAACTTCATGCTATTGGCATCACTCTTCATACTGTAGCCACAATGACCTCACGTTGCACTTACCATACACTGTCGGGGCTCTGTTTGGGTCTGACTCCATAGTCGGAGAAGAAGTCGTCAATTGTCAGGTTTTTGTCGGTGTCGTGGGCTGACTGGAAGTTGGTAACCACTCGACATGGGATTCCCAAACACCTCAGTACTGACATGGAAATACATTTCAGGCATACTGGTTAACTGAAACAGCATGTTCAAAGCATATTTGTTAACTAAAATAAACACATCAAAGGCATTGACACCAGCCTCTCTCCTCTGGTCAGAGGTGAATCGTACACAAATGGTGGGTAATCTTGCCATCCCTCTCAAAAACCAATCACAGCCCTGGGTCTGAGTGCATGCAATAGTCAGTGCTATTTAAATACCATGGTATTGATTGATTGACTAAAATAATAATTGAAGAGAGATTGGACAGTGATAGCCTACCTGTGCACATTACAGCGGCGAACACCCAACACTGGCCATACTTGACTGGATTACCACCATATTTGAGCCACCTCCTTAGTACCTCCACACTGCCGTTCCAGTGAGTGGGGGACATGCCACCATCGTATTGACCATCCCACCGCCCCATCAGGACACCTCTGTCATCGTTAGCGTTGATCTGGGCAAGGAAAAGAATGTTCCAATTAGATTCCAGAACTGTCATTTGGCTGAGTGAATGTGTTTTTGTACAATCTAAAATGTAGTTGCTTTCCTGGATCTAGATTGAGCATATCCTTGGACTAAAAAGCATGTTCAGCATGGAAAGTTATTTTTAGTCCAGGACTAGATTTAATCTGGGTCTGGGAAACCAGTCCTATATGTGTAACAATGCCTTAATTAGTGGCACTGGACCCATTTATAGTGAACAAGGCCAGAAATAAACCAATGGATTTTCTTGTGCTGTTTAAACAGAACTATGAGCTGATGCACTATTGTAAAGTGGCTGTTCCACTGGATGTCATAAGGTGAATGCACCAATTTGTAAGTCGCTCTGGATAAGAGTGTCTGCTAAATGACTTAAATGTAAATGATGATTTTTATTTTTTTTAACCTTTATTTAACCAGGCAAGTCAGTTCTTATTTTCAATGACGGCCTGGGAACAGTGGGTTAACTGCCTGTTCAGGGGCAGAACGACAGATTTGTACCTTGTCAGCTCTGGGGTTTGAACTCACAACCTTCCAGTTACTAGTCAAACGCTCTAACCACTAGGCTACGCTGCCGCCCCAACGAATGTCACTGTTATTAGTGGGGTTCAATAATGTTGTCACGGGTACTAGTGGGGTTCAATAATGTTGTCACTGTTACTAGTGGGGTTCAATAATGTTGTCACTGTTACTAGTGGGGTTCAATAATGCTGTCACGTTTACTAGTGGGGTTCATTAATGTCACTGTTACTAGTGGGGTTCAATAATTTCACTCTTACTAGTGGGGTTCAATAATGTCACTGTTACTAGTGGGGTTCAATAATGTCACTGTTACTAGTGGGGTTTATTAATGTTGTCACTGTTACTCGTGGGGTTCAATAATGTTGTCACTGACTACTTTGGTTCAATAATGTTGTCACTGTTACTAGTGGGGTTCATTAATGTTGTCACTGACTACTTTGGTTCAATAATGTTATCACTGTTACTAGTGGGGTTCATTAATGTCACTGTTACGAGTGCTGTTCAATAATGTTGTCACTGTTACTAGTGGGGGTCAATAATATTGTCAATGTTAAATCAATAATGTTGGCATTAGCTAGGCTTTCCATCCAATTGGCGACAGATATTAATGCACATTTTCTTTAATCATAAAAGCATAAAAACAATATGCGCGCATTTTCCCACCAGTGATGTGTTTCCATTAAATTGACTTTTCTTTCAGATAATAATATGTGTGTGATGAGATAAAAAAAAAAAACTTTTGCTGTTAAATTCATTGTGACTCGTTTCAGGAAACTTGGTGCATGTCGCACGTCACTACTTCACAGTAGCAGCATTTTAACGTAAACATAATTTGTTTTATCAAAATACATTTTTGGGGGCAGAAATTACTTCTAGAACATGTGAACTTTCATATTCCTTAATTAGAAACTTGTATTCCATCCATAAATACGAATACAATTGTTAATTTACGAGCCCAGTTGGTTTAGCCATGGAAAAAGTCAGGAACCTTCACGCTAGCCATGATTGGCTTAGATAATATATGGGCTGGACCTGAGCTTGGATTGGTCTGCCATGTAGCATGCTTCTGTCTATGACATGAGCTGTTCAGAATGTGTTGACAGTCATTTCTACTGCACCGTTTTTGATACATATAATGTTAGCCTTTGAGAACTACAAATCTCAACAACATTGATGTCCTGAATTTATCAGGCGCTATCGCCAGGTCAGTAGGAAAAGTGATGGGCGACTTACTGTATACGCCACTGTCAGTGTGAACTGGATTGACTTGACACAAATCTGGCCAAACAAGATGTAGCTAAAAACATAACCGAGTTAAATGTCTCGGGTCTGCCGTGAAGCATTCATCCATATATATGGGTAAGAGTCTAGCTACATTTCCCAGAAAAAGTTTTCTAATTTTGTAATAAAGTTGTTGTCGTTGCAAGTTAAAGCGTTCTGTTAGTTAGCTACTAAACGTTAGCTTGCTGGCTCGCTAGCAACGCTATGTATATAATCTGCATAGTAAATTTATTCAAATCAGAAATCCATTTGCATTGCTAATTATACCCTATTTTTAGCTAGCTAACATTGAACCTATTTTGTTAGCTTTAGCTACCTGCAGATTCATTCTACAGCTATGACAATGTTTGTATTGGTAGTAGTTTGAGTTGGGGTTATACTAGTGCATTGTTTAGCAAGCTACCTAGCTAGCTACATGTCTAAACAAAAGTCTCCACTTCGGCCAGATTATTACATGACCCATCAAATTAGAAGGTGTGTCTGTCATGTTTTGTCATTGATTATCATGTCTTGTCCCTGTGCTTCCCCTTCTATTCGTTTCCCTCTGCTGGTCTTATTAGGTTCTTTCCCTCTTTCTATCCCTCTCTCTCCCCCTCCCTCTCTCACTCTCTCGCTCTCTCTTCTCTCTATCGTTCCGTTCCTGCTCCCAGCTGTTCCTATTCCCCTAATCAATCATTTAGTCTTCCCACACCTGTTCCCGATCCTTTTCCCTGATTAGAGTCCCTATTTCTCTCCTTGTTTTCCGTTCCTGCCCTGTCGGATCCTTGTCTATATTCACCGTGCTGTGTCTATGTATTGCCCTGTCGTGTCGTGTTTCCCTCAGATGCTGCGTGGTGAGCAGGTGTCTGAGTCTGCTAGGTTCAAGTGCCTTCCCGAGGCAACCTGCAGTTCTTGATCCAGTCTTCAGTCTGTTCTCGTCTTTACGAGGAGTATTATGCTTTTTGTTTTGTAAAGTATCTTTACTGGATTAAAAACTCTGTTTTCGCCAAGTCGCTTTTGGGTCCTCATTCACCTGCATAACAGTGTCTGGGGGTGATTATGGCCATCAATTGTATTTAATGAACATGTATGTAATGTAGTCTGTGTGTACCTTCGTAAAGTTGACTGACACATTTTCCATCAGCACTTTCATGAAATGTCATAAAATGTTTTATCTGACATGTACTTTACTTGCATAAAAAGGTTGGATGGAAACCTGTTTACTGTTACTAGTGGGGTTAAATAATGTTGTCACTGTTACTAGTGTGGGTCAGATCTCCAATCTTACCATGGCACTGACCACCCTACTGACATAGATGGGGTTGCAACGAGCAGAGAAGTCCTTGGCGGGGTCACTCAGACACTTAGGATTCGCGTCAAGCAGCTTCAGGCAAATGTCCACTATATCGTCTTCAAACTGGAGAAACAATACATTAGGGTAGGGTAGCTAGCAACCGACAACAATTTCTAAAATGTCTTGTCTATAACAACTTACAATTTAGTCACTTAACAGATGCTTTACCAATGGAGCCACACAGGACTCTAGTCAATCATGTAGACTAAGACAAAGATATTGTGTGACACTTGGTCGGTTTCCTGGACAACAGATTAGTCCTGGACTTCTCCTGAGTAAAAATACATTTTTTAGTTGAGGAATATATTTAATCTGTATCCAGGAAACAAGCCCTATATGTTATGAGCAGCTAGCTAGTACTTTTCAACGGTACAATACTGCTTTGTTTGTTCTGTGTACCTGTCCGAAGTTCCACGCCATAGAGCTGATGTATTTGTCAGAACCTTTGTACACCAGGCCTTGTTCTCTCATCACATACTCCTGCCTCTCCTCCTCCTCAGGTAGATGCACCCAGTCCTCTACAGCCCGCATCAAAATACAGACGTTTTAAAACATCAATTATAAGAATTTGTTCCACTGACTTGAATGGTTAAATAAAGGATAAATAAAAAATACATTGTTATTTGTTATTGTTAAATGAAAGGGTGTCTGGACAATGTTTTAATTGCGAGTATCTTTAACATGTTATCATGCTGTTACTGTGTTATGACCACTGTCTCCTATGCTAGAATGTAGTGTTACCAAGCTGTGTAACCAGGATATTACCAGACTGTATTATCAGGATGTTAGCAGGCTGTTACCAGGATGTGTTACCAGGAAGTGTTACCAAGCTGTGCTACCAAGCTGTACTACAAGTCTGTGCTACCAAGCTGTGCTACCAGGATATTACCAGGATGTTACCAGGCTGTTACCAGGATGTTACCAGACTGTGTTATCAGACTGTGTTACTAGACTGTGTTATCAGGCTGTGTTACCAGAATGTTACCAAGCTGTGTTACCAGGATGTTAGCAGGATGTTAGCAGGCTGTTTCCAGGATGTGTTACCACGCTGTGCTACCAAGCTGTGCTGCCAAGCCTTTATAATAAGATGTGCTACCAAGCTGTGCTAATAGGCTGTGCTACCAAGCTGTTACCAGGATGTGTTACTAAGCTGTGCTACCAAGCTGTACTAATAGGCTGTGCTACCAGACTGTGCTACCAAGCTGTGCTAATAGGCTGTGCTACCAAGCTGTTACCAGGATGTGTTACTAAGCTGTGCTACCAAGCTGTACTAATAGGCTGTGCTACCAGACTGTGCTACCAAGCTGTGCTGCAAGGCTGTGCTACCAAGCTGTGCTACCAGGCTGTGATACCAAGCTGTGCTGCAAGGCTGTGCTACCAAGCTGTTCTACCTGGGTGTGCTTCCAAGCTGTGCTGCCAGGGTGTGATGCAAGGCAGTGCTACCAAGCTGTGCTACCAGGCTGTGCTACCAAGCTGTGCTAATAGGCTGTGCTACCAATGAACTCATCACATGGTTTCAACAGCAATGCAACCATTTTGATATTAGAGAACCGCATTCATAACCACAGACTGTCATTCATATAATGTGGCTCTGGATGTTGTGGCCCATTGTTTGTATCTGTGTTCTATTATGTCCCAAAACAGTTATGAGGCGTCTTTCCAACCCATACAGAGACATGGGTTACAACGCTCTCTGTAAAGTTAGCCATTTCCAGCAGTTAAACTGATAAGAACATTCAGGAATGCAGCATTTGACACCCTCTGGATACTGTATCAAATAATGACTGTGTGTTACCATGGCTGTGTTGATGCATTCACCACATTTGTTGTCCTTTATGTGATTAAAAAGATGAATTTATCACAGTTCTAGTTAACATTTTTAGGAATGCTTTATACTTCATTATATGTCCCAGAATGCCCCATGTGGGATAATAAAGCTGTTTTGAATTGAATTGTCTTTACCTTGGCACCAGGGATTAAACAGCAGAAGGAGCTTTCCCAGACTGCTGCCCACTGAGGCGGTGGCGCTGGTCTTTACAGACAGGCTGTACTCTCCCACTGGGGCATCTGCTGGGCTGGTGATGTCCAGGGTGATTGAACCCGCCGGGAGCACTGAACCCTGGTGAACCTTGACCTTCCAGGAGGAACCCTTCCCACAGCCCTCAGGTAGCCCGAACACTGACCTGGTCCCTAATGCCTCCGAAGGCTGGGGTCCTGGATGGAGAAGGGAGAATGTTGTGGGTTGTGTTCAGTAGGAATTAAATTGATGAAAACTTTCAGAAACAGTGATGACCTATACACTGGGAGTACAAAGAATTAGGAACACCTTCCTAATATTGAGTTGTCCCCATTTGCCCTCAGACCAGCCTCAATTCGTCGGGGCATGAACACTACATGGTGTCGAAAGCGTTCCTCAGGGATTCTGGTCCATGTTAATGTCAATGCTTCTCACTGTTGTGTCAAGTAGGCTGGATGTATTTTAGGTGGTGAACCATTCTTGATACACATGGGAAACTGTTTAGTGTGAAAAACCCAGCAGCACTGCAGTTCTTGACACACTCAAACCGGTGCGCTTGGCACCTACTACCATACCCTGTTCAAAGGCACTTAAATCTATTGTCTTGCCCATTCTCCCTCTGAATGGCACACATACACAAACCATGTCTCTGTTGTCTCAAGGCTTAAAAATCCTTCTTTAACCCTCTCCTCCCTTTCATCTACACTGATTGAAGTGGATTCAATAAGGGATCATAGTGTAGCGTTATTCATGGAAAGACCAGGTGTTCTTAATGTTATGTACACTGTGTATTTGTCCAATAAGATTCAATATTTTCTGTCAGCGTAACTTTGATGTCAGGAGTACATATACAGTTCAAGTGGAGGTATCTCAAATCCTGTCAGTGGTGCAATTCAGTCTTTAGATTAGATTGAATTGACCCCAACTCAGGTATGTACAACGTATACAAGGATTAGTTCTAATGTCATTATTACAGCATGTAATAATACTGTCCTAATAAATAGCAGCGATAAATAAAATGTTATATTCTAGATAGCTCACCTGTCTCCACCGTCAGCTCCAGTAAGTCTGCTGTGGGCCTTGAGGGGTCATGGAGTTCAAAGGTGACCAGGAAGGACTGGCCTCTCCTGACTATCAGTCTGTTCACTGAGATGTCATTGGTGTTGTGGGCTGTGTTGTTCTTCTCACAGTTGAGATCTATTTTACCAACGTCTGCAAGAAATAAATAAATAAATAAATATATAGATTTGAAACTGAATTATCCCTTAGTCAAAATCCTGATTTTCAATTTTTCCTGATTAATATAAATTTTTGTTGTTGTTCTAGTGTGGGTGTCTGTTTCTATGTTTGACGTTTTCTTGCCCAATGTTTGTTTATCACATTTTTGCCTGACAGCAACATAGCAGAAACAGACTGTCAGTTGGGCTAGTTTAGATCACATAGAAAAAACACTTGTAGCCTTTCACCATGCAGAATGCATAATAAATATGCAGAAAGAAATAGGCGAAAGACCATATGATCTCTATGTAAAAGACAACGATGGGCCAGTATGAAATGGTATGAGGAACCTATGACAATAATTCAAGTGAAACATCTATTTTTCTAGTTTGCTTATCTTTGCCAGTGGTTTCCAAACGTTTTATATTCCCGTATCCTTTCAAACATTCAACCTCCATCTGTTACCCCCTAGCACCAAGGGCAGCGCACTCTCAAATGTTGTTTTTTGCCATCATTGTAAGCCTGCCACGTACACACTATATGATACATTTATTAAACATAAGAATGAGTGTGAGTTTTTGTCACAAACCAGCTCGAGGGAAGTGACAAAGAGCTCTTATAGGACCAGGGCACAAATAATAATATAATCATTATCAATAATTGTGCTCTTTATTTAGCCATCGTACATATAAAACCTTATTTGTTCATCAAAATCTGTGAATAACTCACCACAGGTTAATGAGAAGGGTGTGCTTGAAAGGCTGCACATAACTCTGCAATGTTGGGTTGTATTGGAGAGAGCCTCAGTCTTAAATCATTTTCCACACACGGTCTGTGCCTGTATTTAGTTTTCATGCTAGCGAGGGCTGAGAATCCACTCTCACATAGGTACGTGGTTGCAGAGGGCATCAGTGTCTTAACAGCACGATTTGCCAAGGCAAGAAACTCTGAGCTCAGCCCTATCCAGAAATCTTGCAGTGCTTGTCTCTCAATTTAAAAAAAAAACATGTAGATACTTTGCCCCTTGATAACCAGCGCACTTCTGTATGTTGTAAAAGCGTTACATGGTCGCTGCCCATATCATTGCATAATGCAAAAAATACACAAGAGTTCAGGGGCCTTGCTTTAACACAGTTAACCATTTCCTCTCATGTTGTCCTGGTTTCCAGTGGTTTGCAGAAGAGGATGTATTCCTTAATTGAACCCCCATAAACGTAATGAACATATACCAGGAGCTGTGCCAGGCCTGTTGACTCATCCAGCTGTAACAGACATATACCAGGAGCTGTGCCATGCCTGTTGACTCATCCAGCTGTAACAGACATATACCAGGAGCTGTGCCAGGCCTGTTGACTCATCCAGCTGTAACAGACATATACCAGGAGCTGTGCCAGGCCTGTTGACTCATCCAGCTGTAACAGACATATACCAGGAGCTGTGCCAGGCCCGCTACGTCTGTTGACTCATCCAGCTGTAACAGACATATACCAGGAGCTGTGCCAGGCCCGCTACGTCTGTTGACTCATCCAGCTGTAACGCATATAATTCACTGGCTTGTATGTGAAACAGTAATTTAAAAAAATATATTTTACCTTTATTTAACCAGGCAAGTCAGTTAAGAACATATTCTTATTTTCAACGACAGCCTAGGAACAGTGGGTTAACTGCCTGTTCAGGGGCAGAACGACAGATTTGTACCTTGTCGGCTTGGGGGTTTGAACTTGCAACCTTCCGGTTACTAGTCTAGCACTCTAACCACTGGGCTACCCTGCCCCTGTGATGTCTCAGTGACATCTCCTGCCATGTCACTGATGCGTTGTGAAACAGTATTGTTTGATAAAGTGATTGTCTGTACAGTTTTTTGGGCTTTTTTCCCCAGCATTGTCCCAGCCATATCCGCGGCAGCAGGAAGAATTAAGTCCTACACAATAGTATGGGGCTATCCTGTCCTAGCCACTTGGTAGCTCGCCATATAAAACGCTTCTAGCCTCTTCTTATTCATCGTATCTGTTGCTTTTATACATGTCTAACTACTCAAAAAAACTCCTGTGGCTTATTTTTCAAATTGTCATGTTTTGTTTCTAAATGTCTGCACAAGAGTGAAGGTTTCCCGCAAGAGAGTAACAGTTAATGTGATTGGATGTTAATTATTTGACAAGGCTACCTGTATTTGACATTGTGTTGTTATTTCGCTGAACACTAGATGGTTTAATTTTATTTTTGGCAGTGAAACGAGGCTACTTAGCCGAGAAAAAAACCTCACCCAAATGAATAGCACTTTTGGAAAACATAAATGTACTGTTTGAAAATGTTATTTTTTAGTATTTTTAAATTTTTTATGTGAATCACATTTTTTTTTTTTGGCGTACCCCAATTTGGGAATACCTGATCTATGCATTACATTACAGGCCAACTTTTCATATTTTCTTTAATGACTCATGAATAATAAAAGCAGTCAGAAATCATATTAATTTAACAGATGAACAAACAACAACAAGGATGATCTTCCTTTGTAAGAAAAAAGTTCCATTCTACAAGTCAAGTTACCCAATTACCCATTCACTGTACTATATTACCCTCTGTCACTAAACATGACATAGGCTACCTTGACAATGCAATATCCACATTTTTCAGCATCTGAAAAATCTTGCAACGAGCAGTGTTAATTGACTTACCAAAACCCATTGAAGCTGTCTCTCATGTGGTTGTGTTGGTAAGTGGATTGAGTTGCTTGTTGTAGTACTGCAGTAGTGTAAGTAATGAAAGGATGCCAGGGCTTTTAAAGGGAGCCCTACCCGTGTCATAAGAATGTCTCAAACATCACACAGTTACAAATGTACACACCTTTTTTTTACTTTAAGGAAAATGTGTCATTAGATAGTCATCATCACTACATCAGCATCTACGTTAAACCAGACATGTGAGTTTATGTGCTGCGTTGGGATTGAACTGCTGTATTTAGCACCCTCTTGACTGTGTGAGTTGTATTACATTGTTCAGTGTGTGTTTCTCTCATGTGGTGCCTTTAACCACAGACAATCAGCATGGCAGTGAACCAGCACCAGTGACTACTACTATCATGAGTGTCATCTTGAGGCTCAAAGGTGGTTATCCCACAGTACACTGATACAAAACAGGATACAGTCATCGTACATTTGGGATTGAAATTAAGGGTTACGCTATTGCCCAGGCTAAGAGACTTGAGCAGTCACACAATTTGAGCCTGCTCTGAGGTTGCCCCATTGGGGAGGGGATTTGTATTTACTGATAACCGAAACACAAATAATTGCAGTAGTCTGGTCTTTCTTGTTCCTCCCCTGTGTATAGGTGAAAATAGCTATTTAAAATGTTTGAGCAAGTGATCATAATCTTCATGCCTTTCAGACCTTAACGTCATTCCCCTTCAATGATTCTGGCTCAAATGGACATTTAGACCTCCTATTTGCCAAAGTGGCATCTATTTCAGATCCAATCAGTGTATCTGTCCAGAATACAACAGGTGTAAACAGTACAGTGAAATGCTTGCTTGGATTCTCTTCCTCAACGTTGCAGTACTAGCTACTATGTCATAAAAATAAAAACACACAAAACATTTTTTAAAGTACAATGTATTGACATGCAGAATATATTAACATGTATGCAAGAGTATTGTGACTATCAGAAATAGACACTATTGAAATCTATATACATCTTGATTTCTACACAGGGCAAATGACACATCAAAGATGAATACTAGTCTCAGTTCCCTGTATACAGTGCATTCGGAAAGCATTTAGACCCCTTGACTTTTTCCACATTCTGTTACGTTACAGCCTTAATCTAAAATGGATTACATTGTTTTCCCCCTCATCAATCTACAAGCAATGCCACATAGTGACAAAGCAAAAACACTATAAAAAAAAGTATAAATAAATAAAAACTGAAATATTGTAACGAAGTTCGTCTGTTGTTTGAAGAGAGTCAGACCGAAATGCAGCGTGTAGGTTACTCATGACTTTTAATGAAGATAATGTGGTACATGAAATAACTGAAAATACAAAAACAACAAACGAGTGAAACTAATTACAGCCTATCTGGTGACTAACACAGAGACAGGTACAATCACCCACGAAATACAACGCGCACTCAGGCTACCTAAATACGGTTCCCAATCCGAGACAACAAGAATCAGCTGACTCCAATTAGGAATCGCCTCAGGCAGCCAAGCCTAACTAGACACACCCCTAATAATACACACTCCCAATTAATACAAACCCCAATACGAAATACAACATATAAACCCATGTCACACCCTGGCCTACCCAAACATATAACAAAAACACAAGATACAATGACCAAGGCGTGACAAATATCACATTTACATAAGTATTTAGCAATTTACTCAGTACTTTGTTGAAGCACCTTTCACAGTGATTACAGCCTTGAGTCTTCTTGGGTATGACGCTACAAGCTTGGCACACCTGTATTTGGGGAGGTTCTCCCATTCTTCTCTGCAGATCTTCTCAAGCTCTGTCAAGTTGGATGGGGAGCGTCGATGCACAGCTATTTTCAGGTCCCTCCAGAGATGTTTGATCAGGTTCAAGTCCGGGCTGTGGCTGGGCCACTCAAGGACATTCAGAGACTTATCTTGAAGCCACTCGTGCGTTGTCTTGACTGTGCTTAGGGTCGTTGTCCTGTTGGAAGGTGAACATTTGCCCCCAGTCTGAGGTCCTGAGCGCTCTGGAGCAGGTTTTCATAAAGGATCTCTCTGTACTTTAATCCGTTCATCTTTGCTTCGATCCTGACTAGTCTCTCAGTCCCTACCGCTGAAAAACATCCCCACAGCATGATGCTGCCACCACCATGCTTCACCATAGGGATGGTGCCTGTTTTCTTCCAGATGTGACGCTTGGCATTCAGGCCAAAGAGTTCAATCTTGGTTTCATTAGACCAGAGAATCTTGTTTGTCATGGTCAGAGTCCTTTCGGTGCCTTTTGGAAAACTCCAAGTGGGCTGTCATGTGCCTTTTACTGAGGAGTGGCTTTTGTCTGGCCACTCTACCATAAAGGCCTGATTGGTGGAATGCTGCAGAGATGGTTGTCCTTCTGGAAGGTTCACCCATCTCCACAGAGGAACTCTGGAGCTGTGTCAGAGTGACCATCGGCTTCTTGGTCACCTGCCTGACCAAGGCCCTTCTCCCCCGATTGCACAATTTGGCCGGTTGGCCAGCTCTAGGAAGAGGCTTGGTGGTTCCAAACTTCTATTTAAGAGTGATGGAGGCCACTGTATTCTTGGGGACATTCTATGCTGCAGAAATGTTTTGGTAGCCTTTCCCAGATCTGTGCCTCGACACAATCCTGTCTCCGAGTTCTACGGACAATTCATTCTACCTCATAGCTTGGTTTTTGCTCTGACATGCACTGTCAACTTTATATAAACAGGTGTCTGCCTTTCCAAATCATGTCCAATTTAATTTACCACAGGGGGACTCCAATCAAGTTGTAAAAACATCTGAAGGATGATCAATGGAAACAGGATGCACATGAGCTCAATTTTGAGTCTCATAGCAAAGAGTCTGAATAATTATGTACCTACAGATAAGGAATCTGTTTTTTAAAATACATTTGCAAAACGTTGCTTTGTCATTATTAAGTACTGTGTGTAGATTGATGTGGAAAAAAAGAACTTAATACATTTTAGAAAAAGGCTGTGAAAAAAAGTAAAGGTGTCTGAATACTTTCCGAAGGCACTGAATGTTGCCATGGTGGAACGGCAATACATTTGTTTGATAGAACAGTT
Organism: Oncorhynchus gorbuscha; assembly: GCF_021184085.1. Classification (NCBI taxonomy): domain Eukaryota; kingdom Metazoa; phylum Chordata; class Actinopteri; order Salmoniformes; family Salmonidae; genus Oncorhynchus; species Oncorhynchus gorbuscha. The sequence continues at coordinate 12,740,656 of NC_060175.1, read as the reverse complement.
CATAACTACAATCATTTAAACGTTAAAGGTACGTTAAACTTAAAAAAAACATTTTTTTAAAGGTACTTTAAACATTAAAGGTACTTTGTTCTCATCTCTCTGGTTTCTACTTGTATTCACCAATAAGCAGTGTCACATTCTATCATCCAGGTTGCTCAAGACATCTTATTCCCCATCTCTGACTAATGTGATTACACCTTTTTGCTGCACCTTTTTTTCACTGGTTTATCTTGATTATAAATGTCAGTTCATCTACTTTTCTGCTTCTTGATAATTTCATGAAGGGAGTTTTGCTGCTCGGAACCATTGCGAAAGCACTTACTCAACGTCCGACGTAGGAGAGGTAGGCAAACTTCTGACTAAATGAACAAGGGGGAAACATTGTCTGTTAGCAGGCTTTTGTTCCAACACAACACTAACACATCCGATTCAAATGATCCGACTGCTCATACGATTCAATCCAGAGTAGTCAGGAACTGGTGTGTTGGTGCTGTGCTGGAATAAAATCCTGTGTACACGGCTCTCCAGGACCAGACTCTTGGCCGTCTGCCATAATCTTGACAGGCAGTTCTGGTCACGCATCCCCCATCCACGCCCTCCTTGCCTGGGCCCTCATGGCTGTGTTCTGTCTGACTTCCACCCTGCCCCCCCCCCCACAGCTACAGCGCCCCAGGGCGAACAGCTCTGTCTCATCCAGGTGAGGCTTGAGGCGCACGACCCTGTGCACGCTCCTGCCAGTGGAAGAGGAAGAGCTGACGGGTGCTCTTCCTCTGGTCCCAGCGCATGGCGGTTCTCAGAGCCGTCATGCCCTCAGCGTCCTCCAGTTGGTGTGGGGCACCAGTAGCTCCTGGATGGACTGCAACTGGCCCTCGGTGGCGGCCACGTGGAGGGCCCCGCGCCCCGGGGGAGTCTGGCCCTTAACATGGGTCCCGACAGAGATAACAGGGTCACATTTGTTTGGCAGGAAGAAAGAAACCAGTCTGAAACAAGGAGGGACTGGCTTGAAACGTTTTCCGCCTAATTAACATGACCCAGGTGTTGTCAGCGTACCGGGAAAACCCTGTATCTCCAAAAAGTTAAATTGCCAGGAATTAAAAATAATAACAGACCTATTGCTATACATTAATTGTAGTTCACTAGGCAATTTAGAATGATTTATATTAATTATATTAATATTTGTTTTATTACTGCTTCCTTTTCTGAAGTCTACCAACCTTGCCAGCAGGCATGCCAGCTAAGATAGTTACAGTACACAAGCTAGCTACTCTTACTTGATTGATAGGCTGAATTGGCTTCTTGAAAGCTGGGAAATCGGGAACCTATCTGTGCTAGCTAAAGCCAACTTCATAAAATTGCTAAGTGGCTAGTAGTATAACAGAGAGTATTACATGTTTATTTGTTAAATATCTGAGGGGGCACCTGCCCCTGTGCCCCATATTGGCATCATGCCTCTGTGAGGGATGTCTACATTTATGTCAAAATAATATTTATCAAAATCACCCCAAGTGAGATACAAGGTTTTTCCAGTGTGCCGGTGATATCCAGATGTTTTGCCTCTACGGTGGTGGGTACCTTGTTGGAGCAGGAAGCGGACAGAGGGCATGTGTCCATGGTGGGCACTGATGAACAGAGCAGAGAAGAGACGGTGAGAGAGCCAGGAAGGAGATCCACTCATAGAACCCATAGCACTGAGATGGGAGGAATGTGGCGGTGCTGGTTTGGACATCACACTCTTGAGCTACATGAAATAAAGATAATTTATATGTGTGAAAAGTCGATGGAAATGTTCATCCTAAAAAAAGGGAAGACTGAAGTAAATAAGGTCTACAGGTTGTAATAACAGCTGTGAGATGCTGTTTAGATGTGCAGTAATTACAGGCTAGCCACATTAGATCAAATAAGGAGGATCTTTCAGCAAGTCTGGTAAAGAAATGCATTATTGTTATTAGGTGATGATGGTTATTTTTTGTTACTATGATCAATAATGACCTGAGACATAGAGAGTCTCTGTGTAGGACTGCTGTAGACTATTCTAGGTTCTTCTTTCAAGCCACATCACCTTGAATACATCCCCAGTAGCTGCAGCGATCACAAGCTCAGACCATCCATCATAAGGCCAGATCATCAGGGTGACAGTAGTTCCAGGGACGATGTCATTACAGTGAATAGTGGTGTCGTCGTAAACAATGCATTCAGAAAGGATTCAGACCCCCTGACTTTGTACACGTTTTGTTACGGTACAGCCTTATTCTAAAATTGATTAAATACTTTTTTTCCCTCATCAATCCACACACAGTACCCCATAACAACAAAGCAAAAACGGTATTTTTTTACATTTTTGCTTGTAATAAAAAATGGAAATATCACATTTCCATCAGTATTCAGACCCTTTAGTCAGTACCTTGCTGAAGCACCTTTGGTAGCGATTACAGCCTCGAGTCTCCTTGGGTATGACGCTACAAGGTTGGCACACCTGTATTTGGGGAGTTCCTCGCATTCTTCTCGTTAAAGGACCAGACCCTTTCCTCAGTACATTGTTGAAGCACCTTTGGCAGGAATTACAGCCTCGATTATCATTGGGTATCATGCTACAAGCTTGGCACACCTGTATTTGGGGAGTTTCTCCCATTCTTTTTGGTCAGAGAAGCATATCATTAAATAATTAGTCTAACTGGAAAACACCCTCAATAAAATGTTCACCATGACGGGCCTGTCACTGCTAGCCTACGTTTGAGATACATAAGGTCCGTGATTCTAACTTCATTAAACCCAATAAAAATCTATGAATAAATATCTAATCAATTAATCGACAACATCTCCCCAGTTCTCATTAAAATATGTCAACAGTTAAACCAGCAAATGACATCAAAGGTATTTATTTTACCATTATCCAGGTAGCATACTCTCTGGAAGTCTGTGGGAATCCCAACCACTAATTCCATGGTGTTTTTTTAGCTCTCTGATGCTCATATTGTGGTGGCAGTCGGGCACAACGAACATCTCTCCCGTTTCACGCAGCCTGGCACCAAGACTGAACTTGACTTTCTTCGACGGGTCACGGTAAACTGCACTTTTGGGTCTCGGTACCTGAAGTGAAATCCTCTTCTTTGAGGTGTTAAAATGACACTTACATTCAGTATAAATACATTATTGCTTACAATGCCGAGTTTCACTATGAAGATTAAATTATCAGGCCTACTGTACATCCTACTGTTTAAATTATTGTTGAAAACAAGTTTAGGTTGGAACTGTTGCTGTTAAAATACAAGTAATCATTTTTATTCTTAACTGGAATAAACTGATTGAAGCAAGATGCTTTTTGAGGCAAACACAGTTCTGGGTTGCTCAGCGATAGCAGGACGAGGTTTCCTGCCTGACTGAGAAAACAGTAGATGTTCTGGTCCAGTTTGGCACCACATACCTCAACTCAGAAACAGACTCAATGCTGAGTATGACCTCAGGGTTGCACAGTCAAAAACCTATCCCAGAATAGACATGATTGTTGAAAACCTCTCATTAGGACTGTGTATTTTTTCTGGTCTACATCTGTTCAGAATAAAAATGATTTATTGTATTTTAACAGCAACAGTTCCAACCTAGACCTTTTTTTCAACTGTACTTTCTACAGGTTTTTTGATAGTGCAACCCTCAGTAACAGTGCAGATGAAAAATGATCAGGCCTTCTGTACATCTTCCTGTGTGTGTTATGTTATACATCTGTGTGATGTGATCAATGAGTTTTATTGTATTTTAACAGCAACATTTCCAACCAGGACAGATATGTAAGAGAGTTTTTAATGCGGAAAAATAAACATGAATGGCTATTTATATGGGTATTTAATTTCATTGTTATTTGTTTTTGTCTATATTGCATTTGTTTTAGGCATAAGGGAAATTAAATGTACCGATATTTACGTATAGCATGTTTTCATAAGCTTGGGTCCTAGGAAAACACAGAATTTCTCATTAGGATCCCAGGCTGAAAAAGTTCACGAATCCCTGTCCTTTAATTATATGCTGTTTAATTCCATTATATCCTCCACCCACTATGTTTGAGTGTAAGGCTAAGGCCAGTACAGTAAGGCTAAGGCCAGTACAGTAAGGCTAAGGCCAGTACAGTAAGGCTAAGGCCAGTACAGTAAGGCTAAGGCCAGTACATATTTGTTGTTGTTGATACATTGTGCATTTCAATGAGATTTAATAAAATCACTTTATATAGCATGGTGGTTTATTACTGTTGATAGTCAAATTGTTGAACAATAATCTGCAAAAAGTCAAGTGATTCAAGTGTGGGCAGCAGAAGTACACAGAAATCTTGTTCCTTCATAATGGACCACAATGGGAACAAGGCTTGACTTTGTCTATGTGATCCTCTGTAATTGTGGTACATGTATTGTTGAGTGGTGTGGCTTCTTCATGCATTTTAAATAGTCAAATAAAATAAAATGCATAATTTGCTTAAATATCCTGATTAACTTATTGTTCTTTCAGAATTCAAGTCTGTTACTCAAAGAAAGTTTTCCAAACAGGCTTATGCCACTGTTAGTATCTGGCTGTATGTCCCACTAAAATACAAAATAAAAGATGAATGAATCTGTAAATATACATACACTCATGAAGCAAAATGTATGTTTGTCATTGAAAAAAGTTAGCCTTTTTAGATGAAACTGTAAAAAATATTTTCAGGGTTTTCATATGTCACCAAATAATTGATTAAAATACACTGTTTTGCAATGAAGGTCGGCAGTAACTTCAACAGCACGATCTGGGGAAGCACCTTGGTGTAGCCGGGTGACAGCTATCTTCAGTCCTCCTCTGCCCACATTGACTTCAATACAAAACCTTTTGAAGGCCTCACCCCTTTCCATAGACAACCATGGTAATTATGACCACTTCCGGAGAACGTCCTCCAACCAATCAAAACTTTTGCAGTATAAACTGACATGTTGTCAGAGAATGAACCAGTTGTTTTGGGATTGTGCCACAGAGCATTAATCATAGATACACGGTGCAAATTTGGATCAGACCCAGCCTAAAACCCCAAACAGCATGAACCTGGTAGGAAAAAGTTGTTTTGGGATTGTGCCATCCAATCAGAGAATTAGTGAGGGTTCTAACAGAACGTGCCAAGATGTTCAAAAGCATGGTTGAATAATATGGCAAGGCAAACAAAACCCAGTTCATTCTCTGGGATACACGGTGCAAATTAAAAAGCGAGGGGTGATCTCTCTTTCCTGAAGAAGGATGAAGAGGTGCATGGCGTTCAATACCAACTGGTATCAAAAGTATAACGTTAGCTGCTAAACAAGAAGTCTTTCATCAACCCACCTTTATTGGGGTGGCAGGGTAGCCTAGTTGTTAGAGCGTTGGACTAGTAACCGAAAGGTTGCAAGTTCAAATCCCCTAGCTGACAAGGTACAAATCTGTCATTCTACCCCTGAACAGGCAGTTAACCCACTTGTCACGTTCTGACCTTTGTTTCCTTTGTTTTGTATTTATTTAGTATGGTCAGGGCGTGAGTTGGGTGGGCAGTCTATGTTTGATTTTCTATGATTTGTAATTGTCTATGTTTTGGCCTAGTATAGTTCTCAATCAGAGGCAGGTGTCATTAGTTGTCTCTGATTGAGAATCATACTTAGGTAGCCTGGGTTGCACTGTTTGTTTGTGGGTGATTGTCTATGTTAGTGGCTTGTTTCAGCACAGGTCTCATTTGTAGCTTCACGGTCGTCGTTGGTTTATTGTTTTGTTACTCTTTTATATAGTGTTGCAGTGTTCAGTGTTCTCTTTATTAAAATTCACTATGAACACATACCACGCCGCATATTGGTCCTCTGATCCTTCTCGCCTCTCCTCTTCAGATGAAGAGGAGGAAGACCATGACACCACTGTTCCTAGGCCGCCATTGAAAATAAGAATTTGTTCTTAACTGACTTGCCTAGTAAAATAAAGGTTAAATAAAAAAATAAAAAAATTGCTTTGCTGAGCCTTGGGCGAAGGAGGGGTACAGCGACCTGAAGAACATTGATCGTTCAGAAGGCAGCATATAAATGCCCACATCTGATTCAAGTTTTGGGGTAAAAAGTGCATCGATCATGACTGAGGTCTGCATATTCAAACTGTGCGACACATCGAGAAAGTTAGAAGAAACAGGGATGTTCTCAAGCGGTTTATCAACACCACTGCATTTTTGGGGGCCTGAAAGAATGTGCTTTTAGAGGACACTACGAGAGGGAACGTTCCGCCGACAAGGGAAACTACAATGAGCTTGCAGAGGTAATTGCACGTAACTTTACTTGCTGAACATATCGATTTTTCTACTCTCTTTTCTGGGATGTCGAAATCAATTACGAATGATTTTATAGCTTCCATCGCATTATCCATTAAAAGTTTGATTAAAAAGAGGTTGATGCGTGGCTTTTTTTCCGTGTGCGCTCAAGTAGGCTTTCCACTTTCCTCAGGTATTTATTTAACAAAGATGAAAACGCAAAAACTCATGATCTGTAGGTTACTAATAAGAGCAGATGCATACAGCCTATGTGCGCTGTCCATTTGTTCAGGGTAAACTAATTGGTAACATTATGCATTTATGGTCCTTCTGTAGCTCAGTTGGTAGAGCATGGCGCTTGTAACGCAAGGGTAGTGGGTTCAATCCCCGGGACCACCCATACGTAGAATGTATACACACATGACTGTAAGTCGCTTTGGATAAAAGCGTCTGCTAAATGGCATATATTATTATTATTATTATAGTCCATTTGTGTGTCAGGAGAAAATGTGAATGTGATCAAATTTGGTTTATATTCAAAATTGGGCTGGCTAGGCTGCCTATACGTTTTCAATCCCAAATTATTTACTGGAATGAATCAATCAACATAATAGTGATGACATACATGAGCTCATTTAAAAATAAGGCCTAGAATTGCATAGAACTGCATGATTGCAACATGCATAAAGCAAGCTCAGTCCTGTGAGTTGTATTGTCTATCAGTTGTTGTCTCTGTGTCTGTGAAGAGGAAATCCCCTTCCTAATCTAGTCTAAATATTATGAATATGAACAAGTATAAGGTTGGTGCTGTTTGACAGGGTGTTCAGCGCTCCAGGATGAAAGGCCAGGAGTTTTTTTCCTTCAGTTTTTTTAAAACCATGTGACGGGATTAGGAAACACTGGTCCAATCATAACCCAGATAAAACCTTTTTACAACTGATTAATCACTGTCATAGGGTCCAGAGTTTTCCTGGTTAGATTACCAGATAAGGAAAAACTCCAGTCCCTAGGGGAGAACCCCCCCCCCCCCAATCTGGGACCTATGGTGCCACCAGCCTGCTTGCAGTTGTCAGTTATCATCAGGTATGTGGATGATCAGGGTGTGGGTCAGGGCGTTATTCAGGAATGTTTATTGGGCTACTTTGATGTGTCAAGTGGGCAAGATGCCAACTCTGTGTTTAACTTCACGGAGAAACTTGTCCAAACCTATGATGGCGCAGTTGTAATGGAACGTATCAGCTATTTGTATTTCCAGCTAAGTCCCCTCCTGTTCCCTGATTTAAGAGGTGATGACCCCTTCACTACCATTGTCAACTACCTCCTGACAAGAACTGAAGCCATGTCTCATGTGCCCCGCTCATCCACTGGCACATTGACTGTTTCCCCTCCAAGCACTATGAGTACCCCTGTCAATTTTCTCTCATTACTGTATGTAGAGTCCATCACATACACAAACACAATCACAGTATTATATGTCAATGATTTTACTCCTTGCTTGGACTAACTCTTTCTTAGCTCTTTTGTCGAACTGTGTCGTGTGTTGTGTTATTGTTTTTTTGTATTCCCAGACAAATCATGTCCTGCACTGAAGTCAAGCCTCTGAACACCTCAACTCATGCCTCATACCCTCATTCAATCACTGCTGTGATCCCTTCCAAACACTGTAAGTAGCCCTCTCATCAAAATCCCAATAATATTGTACTATAAAATGTCTTTATTAAATGTTTTAGATTAAAATAATTACTCTTTGATGATTTTTGAAACACACTTTGACATCTCTGTGCATTCAGCACCTATACCGTAGATCTCCCATCCTCCTAAATTGATCACGTCACCAGCCTCCACTGGTGTACCAGTAGAGGAAGGAGAAGAAGAGCGAGGGAGAGGGCTGTGTACCAGTAGAGGGAGGAGGAGAGAGAGAGGGCTGTGTACTGGTAGAGGGAGGAGAAGGGAGAAGGCTGTGTACCAGTAGAGGGAGGAGGAGAGAGAGGGCTGTGTACTGGTAGAGGGAGGAGAAGAGAGAGGGAGAGGGCTGTCTACCAGTAGAGGGAGGAGAAGAGAGAGGGAGAGGGCTGTGTACCAGTAGAGGGAGGAGAAGAGAGAGGGAGAGGGCTGTGTACCAGTAGAGGGAGGAGAAGAGAGAGAGAGAGGGCTGTGTACCAGTAGAGGGAGGAGAAGAGAGAGAGAGAGAGAGGGCTGTGTACCAGTAGAGGGAGGAGAAGAGAGAGAGAGAGAGGGCTGTGTACCAGTAGAGGGAGGAGAAGAGAGAGAGAGAGAGGGCTGGGTACCAGTAGAGGGAGGAGAAGAGAGAGAGGGCTGTGTACCAGTAGAGGGAGGAGAAGAGAGAGGGAGAGGGCTGTGTACCAGTAGAGGGAGGAGAAGAAGAGAGGGAGAGGGCTGTGTACCAGTAGAGGGAGAAGAAGAGAGGGAGAGGGATGAGAAGAGAGAGGGAGAGTGCTGTGTACCGGTAGAGGGAGGAGAAGAGAGAGGGAGAGGGATGTGTACCGGTAGAGGGAGGAGAAGAGAGAGGGAGAGGGATGTGTACCAGTAGAGGGAGGAGAAGAGAGAGGGAGAGGGCTGTGTACTGGTAGAGGGAGGAGAAGAGAGAGGGATGTGTACCAATAGAGGGAGGAGAAGAGAGAGGGAGAGGGCTGTGTACCAGTAGAGGAAGGAGGAGAAGAGTGTCACCTTGAAGGAAAACAAAAGGCTAAAATTACATTGAGACACGGCCAGAGTTTAAGTGAGAGGTGATGTGATTTCATTATTTCGCTCATGAGGGTGCAATGGCTGGCTTTCTGCCCACAACCATGATGCAACAGGAACTACTGGCTTTCTGTAGCCTGTTGTTCATCCAAGGCCTGCCATTGTACTGTGACAGTAGTAGCCAGTTTTGGCATTGTACTGTCTGACAGTAGTAGTCAGCAGTGGTGGAAAAATACCCAGTTGTCATACTTGAGTAAAAGTAAAGATACCTTAATAGAAAAGGATTGAAGTAAAAGTCTTAAAGTATTTGGTTTTAAATATACTTAAGTATCAAAAGTAAAATTTGAAATAATTTCAAACCAGACTGCATAATATTTATGATAAAAAACAAAACACTCATAGCCAAGGGGGACACTCCAACACACAATTTACAAATGAAGCATTTGTGTTTAGTGAGTCAACCAGATCAGGTGCAGTAGGGATGACCAGGGTTGTTCTCTTGATGTGCATGAATTGGACCATTTTACATTCAAAATGTAACGAGTACTTTTGGGTGTCACGGGAAAATGTATGGAGTAAAAAGTGCATTATTTTCTGTAGGAATGTAGTGAAGTAAAAGTTATCAAAAATATACATTGTAAAGTACAGTATTTTTACCTAAGTACTTTACACCACTGGTAGCCAGTTCTGTCATCGTACTGTCTGACATTACTAGCCAGTTCTGTCATCGTACTGTCTGACACTACTAGCCAGTTCTGTCATCGTACTGTCTGACACTACTAGCCAGTTCTGTCATTGTACTGTCTGACACTACTAGCCAGTTCTGTCATCGTACTGTCTGACACTACCAGCCAGTTCTGTTATCGTACTGTCTGACACTACTAGCCAGTTCTGTCATCGTACTGTCTGACACTACTAGCCAGTTCTGTTATCGTACTGTCTGACACTACTAGCCAGTTCTGTCATGTCCTTCCTGAAGAGGATTAATAGATACGCCCTACCAAGTGGATGATTCAGTAGGCGACAGTTAAAAACACAAGTCCCTGTGTGGCTGACACGCAGACAAACAGGTGGGTTAAGCAGCACTACTGTACTCACCTTATGATACCCAACACTCCCTTCAGCACCATAGCCAGTTCACACACCTGCAATGATGACAAACAGACAGAGTGTATCGTTCCTAAGTTACTAGTAGGACATGTCATAGAAACAGAATCTATACTGAATAAAAATATAAAAACAACATGTAAAGTGTTGATTTCATGAGTTGAAATAAAAGATCCCACAATATACATGGATGTCAAATTGGTTTACACATCCCTGTTTGTGAACAATTCTCCTTCGCCAAGAAAATCCATCCACCTGACAGGTGTGGCATATCAATAAGCTGATTAAATAACATGATCATTACACAGGTACACCTTGTGCTGGGGACAATAAAGAGCCACTCTAAAATGTGCAGTTTTGTCACACAACACAATGTCACAGATGTCTCAAGTTTTGAGGGAGCGTGCAATTGGCATGCTGACTGCAGGACTGTCCACCAGAGTTGTTGCCAGAAAATTGAATGTTCATTTCTCTGCCATAAGCCACCGCCAATGTCGTTTTAGAGAATTTGGAAGTATGTCCAACTGGCCCTACAACTGCAGACCACGTGTAACCACGCCAATCCAGGACCTCCACATCTTCAAAGTGGTAGGCATGTTGTGTAAATCAAATGTTACAAACCCCCCAAAAATCCATTTTAATCCCAGGTTGTAAGGCAACAAAATAGGAAAAATGACAAGGGAGTGAATACTTCCGCAAGCCACTGAAGCAAGGGACCATCAGTAAATTACACAATGTACATGCTACAATTTTTTTTATGTCAATAACTCCAAATTGAAAAACTTTGACTTAAAAACCTTAAACCAACTATAAATTGTAGAAATGTATATACAAATATTGAAAGCATTTAATGAGACAACTAAAAGGTGTGCAACATGAAAATACTGTCCAATTTCCATTGTGTAATTTATTGATGGTCCCTAACTTGCCCCGGAGCTTGACAAACCAACTCTACCACGGTTGCACACCAACTGGCTGAAGCTAATTATTTTGCTAACTCTTCCCTCCTGGGAACACACACACACACACACACACACACACACACACACACACACACACACACACACACACACACACACACACACACACACACACACACACACACACACACACACACACACACACACACACACACACACACACACACACACACACACACACACACACACACACACACACACACACACATCAAACCACACCCTGAAACCAACTCATTTTTAAATTCAGTCATGGCCGCTAATACTTCTTAATGAACCAAATCTAAAACGAGACCAAATCAGGAAGTGTAGTCGTCCTTTTAAGCAAAAACTGAAACTTAAAGTGATACTTGGGGGATTTTCACAATGAAGCCCTTTATCTACTTCCCCAGAGTCAGATGAACACATGGATACCAGTTTTATGTCTCTGCATGCAGTTTGAAGGAAGTTGCTAACTAGGTTTAACGGAATGAATGATGATTGGCTGTGTCGAATACCCATAATAACCGCACTAACTGTACTATTTGTGATGTGAATTGAGTATATAGTATGCTTATTGGTCATAGGATGGGACAATAAGGCTATTTTGTATAGAATCAAGTCTTTATTTTTTAAGAACTGGTTCAATAATCCTTTTTTATTCATTTTAATTTTATTTCACCTTTATGTAAGTCGCTCTGGATAAGAGCGTCTGCTAAATGACTTAAATGTAAATGTAAATTTAACCAGGTAGGCAAGTTGAGAACAAGTTCTCATTTACAATTGGGACCTGGCCAAGATAAAGCAAAGCAGTTCGACACATACAACAACACAGAGTTACAAAAACATACAGTCAATAATACAGTAGAAAAATAAGTCTATATACGATGTGAGCAAATGAGGTGAGATAAGGGAGGTAAAGGCAAAAAATAGGCCATGGTGGTGAAGTAAATACAATATAGCAAGTAAAACATTGGAATGGTAGATTTGCAATGGAAGAATGTGCAAAGTAGAGATAAAAATAACGGGGTGCAAAGGAGCAAATTAAATAAATACAGTAGGGGAAGAGGTAGTTGTTTGGGCTAAATTATAGATGGGCTATGTACAGGTGCAGCAATCTGTGAGCTGCTCTGACAGCTGGTGCTTAAAGGTAGTGAGGGAGATGAGTTTCCAGTTTCAGAGATTTTTGTAGTTCGTTCCAGTCATTGGCAGCAGAGAACTGGAAGGAGAGGCGGCCAAAGGAAGAATTGTTTTTGAGGGTGACCAGAGAGATATACCTGCTGGAGCGCGTGCTACAGGTGGGTGCTGCTATGGTAACCAGCGAGTTAAGGGGGGACTTTACCTAGCAGGATCTTGTAGATGACCTGGAGCCAGTGGGTTTGGCAACGAGTATGAAGCGAGGGCCAGGCAACGAGAGCGCTACAGGTCGCAGTGGTGGGTAGTATATGGGGCTTTGGTGCCAAAACGGATGGCACTGTGATAGACTGCATCCAATTTATTGAGTAGGGTGTTGGAGGCTATTTTGTAAATGACATCGCCGAAGTCGAGGATCGGTAGGATGGTCAGTTTTATGAGGGTTTGTTTGGCAGCATGAGTGAAGGATGCTTTGTTGCAAAATAGGAAGCCAATTCTAGATTTAACTTTGGATTGGAGATGTTTGATGTGAGTCTGGAAGGAGAGTTTACAGTCTAACCAGACACCTAGGTATTTGTAGTTGTCCACATATTCTAAGTCAGAACCGTCCAGAGTAGTGATGCTGGACGGATGGGCAGGTGCAGGCAGCGATCGGTTGAAGAGCATGTATTTAGTTTTACTTGTATTTAAGAGCAGTTGGAGGCCACGGAAGGAGAGTTGTATGGCATTGAAGCTCGTCTGGAGGGTTGTTAACACAGTGTCCAAAGAAGGGTCAGAAGTATATAGAATGGTGTCGTCTGCGTAGAAGTTTATCAGAGACTCACCAGCATAAAATTACTGGTATAAGAACACTCCATCGAGCCCTTGTCTCCACCAATACAATGCTTAAAGAAGATATGTGAGTAGTAGTGAATGAGTGTACACTTCAGACAATATAAGAAATGATTGGGATGCACATGAGAATAGTAGGATACAAATGGACATATGGAGAGATGAGATGACAGCAGGAACTCAGTGAAAATACAAATGTAGAAATGTCAAAAGTGTACAACCATTCTTAGCTAGCAAGAACTACAGCTAGAAAAGGGTAATTTTCCTGAAGGAAAATTGGTGAGAAGTAAAATCAATATGTCATTAGTGAGAGAGTGAGGGCTCCAGTTCCATCTCCTCTATGGCATCCTTCACCACCCCGATATGGGAGGCCAAGAGCCCCAGCACTGCTGCCTGGTTATCTGGATGGACAACCGTGACAGGCACAAACATGCAGAGGTTATCTGGATGGAAGAACACGACAGGCACAGACATGGAGGTTATCTGGCTGGACGACAACGACAGGCACAGACATGCAGGGTGTGTGCATCATGATTAACGACTCATGGTTTAATCATAAGAACATACAGGAACTCAAGTCCTTCTGTTCACCTGACCTAGAATTGCTTACAATCAAATGCCGACCACATTATCTCCCAAGAGAATTCTCTTCGATTACAGTCACAGCTGTGTATATCCCCCCCAAGCAGATACCTCGACTGCCCTCAAGGAAAATCACTGGACTCTATGTAAAGTGGAAACCATATATCCCGAGGCTGCATTTATTGTAGCTGGGGATTTTAACAAAGCGGTTTGACTCTAGCACTCGTGCGGGCAATACACTGGACCACTGCTATTCTAACTTCCGCAATGCATAAAAGGCCCTCCCTTCGGCAAATCTGACCACGACTCCATTTTGCTCCTACCGTCCTATAGGCAGAAACTCAAACAGGATGTACCAGTGAGCCAAAACCATTCAATGCTGGACCAATCGGGATCCATGCTTCAAGATTATTTTGATCATGCGGACAGGGAAATGTTCCGGGAAGCCTCTAAGAATAACATACATTTATTCGCTGACACGGTGAGTGAGTTTATAAGGAAGTGCATTGGAGAGGTTTTACCCACTGTGACTATTAAAACCTACCCTAACCAGAAACCATGGGGGTAGATGGCGGTATTCGCACAAAACTGAAAGCGTGAACCAGCGCATTCAACCATGGTAAGATATCTGGGAATATGGCAGAATATAAACAGTGTAGTTATTCTCTCCGCAAAGCAATCAAACTAGCAAATTGTCGGTATAGGGACAAAGTGGAGTTGCAATTCAACGGCTCAGATACGAGACGTATGTGGCAGGGTCTACAGGCAATTACGGACTACAAAAAGAAAACCAGCTACGTCGCGGACACTGACATCTTGCTTCCAGACAAACTAAACACCTTCTTTGGCCGCTTTGAGGATAATACAGTGCCACCGACTCGGCCCGCTACCAAGGACTGCAGGCCCCCTCTCCTTCTTCGTGGCCGACAGGAATAAGACATTTAAACGTGTTAACCCTCACAAGGCTGCAGGCCCAGACGGCATCCCTAGCCGTGTCCTCAGAGCATGCGCAGACCTGGCTGGTGTGTTTATGGACATATTCAATTGCACCCTATCCCAGTCTACTGTCCCCACATGCTTCAAGATGGCCACCATTGTTCCTGTACCAAGAAGGCAAAGATAACTGAACTATCGCCCCATAGCACTAATTTCTGTCAAGTGCTTTGAGAGGCTAGTTAAGGACCATATCACCTCCACCTTACCAGCCACTCTAGACCCACATCATTTTGCATACCACCCCAAAATTTCCATAGATGATACAATCGCCATCAGACTGCACACTGCCCTATCCCATCCGGACAAGAAGAATACCTATGTAAGAATGCTGTTCATTCACTACAGCTCAGCATTCAACACCTGTTGCATTTATGAACTGAAGGTGGGTGAGGAGTCAAACGCAGGAGAGCAGGGATGTCAGTGTAGCGTATATTTTAATCAGGGCAAGTCCACAAACACAGTACAGTACAATACCCCAAAACAAGGCAATGGAAACTAATAGTACTAATAGTAAGGTGCAAAAACACAACGGATCTAACTATAATAACCACACGCGAAATACACTGAGGAAAGCCTCCATAAGCAACAAGAAAAATAATCCTGCACAAACCTAAGCGGGGAAACAGGGGTAAATATACACACAGAAATGAAAGCAAATGAAAACCAGGTGTGAATGAACCAAAGACAAACGGAAAAGGAAACATGGATCAGTGATGGTTAGTAGGCCGGTGATGGCTAGTAGGCCAGCGACTCCGACCGCTGAGCACCGCCCGAACAAGGAGAGGAACCACCTTCGGTGGAAGTCGTGACAACACCATGGTACCCTCCAAGCTCATCATTAAGCTTGAGGCCCTGGGTCTCAACCCCGCCCTGTGCAATTGGGTCCTGGACTTCCTGATGGGCCACCCCCAGGTGATGAAGGTAGGAAACAATATCTCCACTTCACTGATCCTAAACGCTGGGGCCCCACAAGGGTGCATGCTCAGCCCCCTCCTGTACTCCCTGTTCACCCATGACTTTAAGGCCATGCACGTCTCGAACTCAATCATCAAGTTTTCAGACGGCACAACAGTAGTGGGCTTGATTACCAACAACGACGAGACAGTCTACAGGGAGGAGGTGAGGGCACTCGGAGTGTGGTTTCAGGAAAAGAACCTCTAACTCAACATCAACAAAACAAAGGAGATGATAATGGACTTCAGGAAACAGCAGAGGGAGCACCCCCTATCCACATTGTTGGGACAGTCGTTGAGAAGGTGGAAAGTTTTAAGTTCACTGAACTTAAAACTGAAATGGTCCACACCCACAGACAGAAGGCTATCGAGAAGGCGAGGTCAGTATCCAGTATCACACTATCCAGAAGGCGAGGTCAGTACAGGTGCATCAAAGCTGGGACCGGGAGACTGAAAAACAGCTTCTATCCCAAGGCCATCAGACTGTTAAACAGCCATCACTAACACAGAGAGGCTGATGCCTCCATACAGACTCAAATCATTGGCCACTTTAATAAATGGATCACTAGTCATTTTAAATTGTGCCACTTTAATAGTGTTTACATATCTTACATTACTCATCTCATATATACAGTGGGGAGAACAAGTATTTGATACATTGCATATTTGACAGGTTTTCCTACTTACAAAGCATGTAGAGGTCTGTAATTTTTATCATAGGTACACTTCAACTGTGAGAGACGGAATCTTAAACAAAAATCACATTGTATGATTTTTAAGTAATTAATTTGCGTTTTATTGCATGAAATAAGTATTTGATCACCTACCAACCAGTAAGAATTCTGGCACTCACAGACCTGTTAGTTTTTCTTTAAGAATCCCTCCTGTTCTCCACTCATTACCTGTATTAACTGCACCTGTTTGAACTCGTTACCTGTATAAAAGACACCTTTCCAAACACTCAATCAAACAGACTCCGTCCTCTCCACAATGGCCAAAACCGGAGAGGTAAGTAAGGACATCAGGGATAAAATTGTAGACCTGCACAAGGCTGGGATGGGCTATAGGACAATAGACAAGAACTAGAAGCACACGCATTTCACTACACTAGCATAAACATCTGCTAACCAAGTGTATGTGACCAATAAAATGTGATTTGATTTGCAGTGGTTTTCTGGATGAACGAACACGACGGGCACAGCCATGAGTTTATCCTTATGGCAATAGGGCAGTCATGTCATTTTGTGCACCAGTCTCACGGTAATTGACCATTAATTAACATAAACATATTTACAAGCCACAGATGCAGACCTTTGGAACATGTACATTTTATCAAGTCAAATGAATCCATTTAATATAGCCTACACCATCAAAATAAATCTAGAACACAATATCATGTCCTGAGTCTTCCACATGTTAGGCCCTGATCTGGCTATGCCATATGTCTGTGGGCTACACTAGTTCATTTAGCAGATACGATTTGCTTAGATTTGGCATTCTTTTATAGTAAGAATAATACAATTGAACATACCGTAGCTGAATAAAATAGGATATTTTCAGAGGGAGTGCTGTGTTGAGCGGTTAACAAAGGGATCATTTTAAACAGGTCCTCCCATATGCTTGATATGGAGTTATTTATGCAACATTAGTTGTTATACAAACCTTAGAATGTTTTAGAAATCAGAACATATAGCTGCATGAGGCGACTTTAACGATGATTTGAAAAAAGTTGCATGAAAGAAATGTATTCTGCCTTTTCTCCCACAGGCTGCACACCCAGTCTCTCACAATATGACAAGCACTTGATCATATTACTATCAGTCTATTTTCAGTTTAATCTAGTCTTTACATATAGGCTATAGTATTAATATTTGTGGAATTATTTATTTATTTAGGCCCACAAAAAAAGTAATCTTTAGCCTGCACTGGAACAGAGAATGGAGTAAGCACTTCCTGTGGTCAAATGTTCATCTGCCAGATAGTGTCATGTTTGTCATTTATTATCATGTCTTGTCCCTGTGCTCCCCATTCTATTCGTTTCCCTCTGCTGGTCTTATTTGGTTCTTTCCCTCTTTCATCAGATGCTGCGTGTGAGCAGGTGTCTCTGTCAACTACGGCCTGCGCCTACCCGAAGCGACCTGCAGTCTGTGGCCGCTTCTCCTGTTATTCCCCTACAGACTAGAGGATTTCTGTTATTCCCTGTTTGGACTTGAATAAACTCTGTTTCTGTTAAGTCGCTTTTGGGTCCTCTTTCACCTGCATGACAGAAGGAACCGACCAAGGAATGGACCCAGCGACTTCAGACGCTCGTTACACTGCCGTCGAGATCCAAGGAGCCATGCTCGGCAGACACGAGCAGGAATTGTCTGCTGCTCGCCATGCCGTGGAGAACCTGGCCGCTCAGGTTTCCGACCTCTCTGGACAGTTCCAGAGTCTACGTCTCGTGCCACCTGTTACTTCCTGGCCTGCCGAGCCTCCAGAACCTAGGGTTAATAACCCACCTTGCTACTCCGGGCAGCCCACTGAGTGCCGCTCCTTTCTCACGCAGTGTGAGATTGTGTTCTCTCTCCAACCCAACACATACTCTAGAGAGAGAGCTCGGGTTGCTTACGTCATTTCACTCCTTACTGGCCGGGCTCGAGAATGGGGCACAGCTATCTGGGAGGCAAGGGCTGATTGCTCTAACAAGTTCCAGAACTTTAAAGAGGAGATGATTCGGGTTTTTGACCGTTCAGTTTTTGGTGGGGAGGCTTCTAGGGCCCTGGCTTCCTTATGCCAAGGTGAACGGTCCATAACGGATTATTCTATTGAGTTTCGCACTCTTGCTGCCTCTAGTGAGTGGAACGAGCCGGCGCTGCTCGCTCGTTTTCTGGAGGGACTCCACGCAGTGGTTAAGGATGAGATTCTCTCCCGGGAGGTTCCTTCAGATGTGGACTCTTTGATTGCTCTCGCCATCCGCATAGAACGACGGGTAGATCTTCGTCACCGGGCTCGTGGAAGAGAGCTCGCATCAACGGTGTTTCCTGCTCCGCATCGCAACCATCTCCCTCCTCTGGCTTTGAGACTGAGCCCATGCAGCTGGGAGGGATTCGCATCTCGACTAAGGAGAGGGAACGGAGGATCACCAACCGCCTGTGCCTCTATTGCGGAGTTGCTGGACATTTGTTAATTCATGTCCAGTAAAAGCCAGAGCTCATCTGTAAGCGGAGGGCTACAGGTGAGCGCAACTACTCAAGTCTCTCCATCAAAATCCTGTACTACTTTGTCGGTCCATCTACGCTGGACCGGTTCGGGTGCTACATGTAGTGCCTTGATAGACTCTGGGGCTGAGGGTTGTTTCATGGACGAAGCATGGGTTCGGAAACATGACATTCCTTTCAGAGAGTTAGAGAAGCCTACGCCCATGTTCGCCTTAGATGGTAGTCATCTTCCCAGTATCAGATTTGAGACACTACCTTTAACCCTCACAGTATCTGGTAACCACAGTGAGACTATTTCTTTTTTGATTTTCCGTTCACCGTTTACACCTGTTGTTTTGGGTCATCCCTGGCTAGTATGTCATAATCCTTCTATTAATTGGTCTAGTAATTCTATCCTATCCTGGAACGTTTCTTGTCATGTGAAGTGTTTAATGTCTGCCATCCCTCCCGTTTCTTCTGTCCCTACTTCTCAGGAGGAACCTGGCGATTTGACAGGAGTGCCGGAGGAATATCATGATCTGCGCACGGTCTTCAGTCGGTCCCGAGCCAACTCCCTTCCTCCTCACCGGTCGTATGATTGTAGTATTGATCTCCTTCCGGGGACCACTCCTCCTCGAGGTAGACTATACTCTCTGTCGGCTCCCGAACGTAAGGCTCTCGAGGATTATTTGTCTGTGTCTCTTGACGCCGGTACCATAGTGCCTTCTTCTTCTCCGGCCGGGGCGGGGTTCTTTTTTGTTAAGAAGAAGGACGGTACTCTGCGCCCCTGCGTGGATTATCGAGGGCTGAATGACATAACGGTTAAGAATCGTTATCCGCTTCCCCTTATGTCATCAGCCTTCGAGATTCTGCAGGGAGCCAGGTGCTTTACTAAGTTGGACCTTCGTAACGCTTACCATCTCGTGCGCATCAGAGAGGGGGACGAGTGGAAAACGGCGTTTAACACTCCGTTAGGCATTTTGAGTACCGGGTTCTGCCGTTCGGTCTCGCCAATGCGCCAGCTGTTTTTCAGGCATTAGTTAATGATGTTCTGAGAGACATGCTGAACATTTTTGTTTTTGTCTATCTTGACGATATCCTGATTTTTTCTCCGTCACTCGAGATTCATGTTCAGCACGTTCGACGTGTTCTACAGCGCCTTTTAGAGAATTGTCTCTACGTAAAGGCTGAGAAGTGCTCTTTTCATGTCTCCTCCGTTACTTTTCTCGGTTCCGTTATTTCCGCTGAAGGCATTCAGATGGATTCCGCTAAGGTCCAAGCTGTCAGTGATTGGCCCGTTCCAAGGTCACGTGTCGAGTTGCAGCGCTTTTTAGGTTTCGCTAATTTCTATCGGCGTTTCATTCGTAATTTCGGTCAAGTTGCTGCCCCTCTCACAGCTCTTACTTCTGTCAAGACGTGTTTTAAGTGGTCCGGTTCCGCCCAGGGAGCTTTTGATCTTCTAAAGAACGTTTTACGTCCGCTCCTATCCTCGTTACTCCTGACGTCACTAGACAATTCATTGTCGAGGTTGACGCTTCAGAGGTAGGCGTGGGAGCCATTCTATCCCAGCGCTTCCAGTCTGACGATAAAGGTTCATCCTTGCGCTTATTTTTCTCATCGCCTGTCGCCATCTGAGCGCAACTATGATGTGGGTAACCGTGAACTGCTCGCCATCCGCTTAGCCCTAGGCGAATGGCGACAGTGGTTGGAGGGGGCGACCGTTCCTTTTGTCGTTTGGACAGACCATAAGAACCTTGAGTACATCCGTTCTGCCAAACGACTTAATGCCCGTCAAGCTCGTTGGGCGTTGTTTTTCGCTCGTTTCGAGTTTGTGATTTCTTACCGTCCGGGTAGCAAGAACACCAAGCCTGATGCCTTATCCCGTCTGTTTAGTTCTTCTGTGGCTTCTACTGATCCCGAGGGGATTCTTCCTTATGGGCGTGTTGTCGGGTTAACAGTCTGGGAATTGAAAGACAGGTTAAGCAAGCACTCACGCACACTGCGTCGCCGCGCGCTTGTCCTAGTAACCTCCTTTTCGTTCCTGTTTCCACTCGTCTGGCTGTTCTTCAGTGGGCTCACTCTGCCAAGTTAGCTGGTCATCCCGGTGTTCGAGGCACTCTTGCGTCTATTCGCCAGCGCTTTTGGTGGCCGACTCAGGAGCGTGACACGCGCCGTTTCGTGGCTGCTTGTTCGGACTGCGCGCAGACTAAGTCGGGTAACTCTCCTCCTGCCGGTCGTCTCAGACCGCTCCCCATTCCTTCTCGACCATGGTCTCACATTGCCTTAGACTTCATTACCGGTCTGCCTTTGTCTGCGGGGAAGACTGTGATTCTGACGGTTGTCGATAGGTTCTCTAAGGCGGCACATTTCATTCCCCTCGCTAAACTTCCTTCCGCTAAGGAGACGGCACAAATCATTATTGAGAATGTATTCAGAATTCATGGCCTCCCGTTAGGACGCCGTTTCAGACAGAGGCCCGCAATTCACGTCACAGTTTTGGAGGGAGTTCTGTCGTTTGATTGGTGCGTCCGTCAGTCTCTCTTCCGGGTTTCATCCCCAGTCTAACGGTCAAGCAGAGAGGGCCAATCAGACGATTGGTCGCATACTACGCAGCCTTTCTTTCAGAAACCCTGCGTCTTGGGCAGAACAGCTCCCCTGGGCAGAATACGCTCACAATTCGCTTCCTTCGTCTGCTACCGGGTTATCTCCGTTTCAGAGTAGTCTGGGTTACCAGCCTCCTCTGTTCTCATCCCAGCTTGCCGAGTCCAGCGTTCCCTCCGCTCAAGCGTTTGTCCAACGTTGTGAGCGCACCTGGAGGAGGGTGAGGTCTGCACTTTGCCGTTACAGGGCACAGACGGTGAGAGCCGCCAAAACGCAGGATTAAGAGTCCAAGGTATTGTTGCGGCCAGAGAGTGTGGCTTTCCACTCGCAACCTTCCTCTTACGACAGCTTCTCGTAAGTTGACTCCGCGGTTCATTGGTCCGTTCCGTGTCTCCCAGGTCGTCAATCCTGTCCGCTGTGCGACTGCTTCTTCCGCGACATCTTCGTCGCGTCCATCCTGTCTTCCATGTCTCCTGTGTTAAGCCCTTTCTTCGCACCCCGTTCGTCTTCCCTCCCCCTCCCGTCCTTGTCGAGAGCGCACCTATTTACAAGGTACATAAGATCATGGACATGCGTTCTCGGGGACGGGGTCACCAATACTTAGTGGATTGGGAGGGTTACGGTCCTGAGGAGAGGAGTTGGGTTCCGTCTCGGGACGTGCTGGACCGTTCACTCATCGATGATTTCCTCCGTTGCCGCCAGGATTCCTCCTCGAGTGCGCCAGGAGGCGCTCGGTGAGTGGGGGGTACTGTCATGTTTGTCATTTATTATCATGTCTTGTCCCTGTGCTCCCCATTCTATTCGTTTCCCTCTGCTGGTCTTATTTGGTTCTTTCCCTCTTTCTATCCCTCTCTCTCCCCCTCCTCTCTCACTCTCTCGCTCTCTCTTCTCTCTATCGTTCCGTTCCTGCTCCCAGCTGTTCCTATTCCCTAATCATCATTTAGTCTTCCCACACCTGTTCCCGATCCTTTCCCTGATTAGAGTCCCTATTTATTCCTTTGTGTTCCGTTCCTGTCCCGTCGGTTCCTTGTTTAGTATTCACCATGCTGTGATTGCGTTTCGCCCTGTCCTGTCGTGTTTTTGCTGTGATTGTGTATCGCCCTGTCCTGTCGTGTTTTTTGCCTTCATCAGATGCTGCGTGTGAGCAGGTGTCTCTGTCAACTACGGCCTGCGCCTACCCGAAGCGACCTGCAGTCTGTGGCCGCTTCTCCTGTTATTCCCCTCTACAGACTAGAGGATTTCTGTTATTCCCTGTTTGGACTTGAATAAACTCTGTTTCTGTTAAGTCGCTTTTGGGTCCTCTTTCACCTGCATGACAGATAGGCTGCTCCGGTTGTAAAGACGGATTAATGTGCTTCATTTCAACATTTGATCAATAAATATAACAGCAAGAGAAAGCTGGTATCCTCTTCAACATAGTGGCCAGTTTTCACACGCGATTGTGCAAATGACTGGGCTTCTCTAAGCACTATAGGCTATTGTAGGCTATAGGCTACCCTTAAGAATAATTTGGCCACTTTGTGATAGAAACATTAGAACATGAAGGCCAATGTATGACATGATGCCTGCCACTATGATTTGAAAAAGTTGTAAAAAAAAATGCATGTCTTAGACTGCAGACACTAGGCATCATTTACAAGTGCTAATATTGTCCCCCATCAGACTATATTCTCAGTTTAATCTTGTTATGTATATTACGTAATAGATGTGTTAAATTCGTTTTGGTTTAGAATAAGCCATCAAGCACCTGTCAGAACAGGTGCAGGGGAGGGGGAAAAATACACATAATCCATATGTACTTAAATAGCAAATGGAGGGCGTGGTTCATTTAAATGCCAGCCAGGTAGGCTACTCCGGTTGTAAAGTGAGGCCTGTTTTCTCATGCAATTAGCCTATACAAGTGTTGTGCAACATGGGTTTATAGGAACTCTTATTTCAATCCATGCATCAACCAGCTATGAGGAGCTGGCTATCGCTGCACAACAGGTTTTATTTGATTTTATTAGGATCCTCATTAGCTGATGCCAGTGGCAACTGGGGTTCGACATGTAAGGAAAAGCAGCTCACCATATGTGGGAACTCCTTCAAGACTGTTGGAAAAGGTAATCGGGGATGTGATGGAGTCCAGGTGAGTTTGACAACACGCAGGTGTGTGTAACCATGGTGACAGGTGTGCGCTATATCGAGCACCCTGGTGACCTAGAGGCCGGAGGGAGCACACGTGACAGGTGGCTACTTTGAAGAATGTCAAATGTAAAAAAAATATTTTTTTAAATATACTACATGATTCCATATGTGTTATTTCAGAGTTTTGACGTCTTCACTATTATCCTACAATGTAGAAAATAGTACAAATAAAGAAACCCTGGAATGAGTGAGTAGGTGTGTCAACTTTTTGACTGGTACTGTATATCCCTGTAATATCATTCCTACATGCTTCTTACCATTCAGCAAGCTTCTCACCATCCTGATGAAGAGGAAGACTGGGAAACATTTAATAATGACGACATGTATTGTATTTATTATGATCCCCATTAGTTCCTGCTAAGGCTTCAGCTACTATTCCTGGGGTCCAGGCCCAACTAAATATACACTGCTCAAAAAAATAAAGGGAACACTAAAATAACACATCCTAGATCTGAATGAATGAAATATTCTTATTAAATACTTTTTTCTTTACATAGTTAAATGTGCTGACAACAAAATCACACAAATTATCAATGGAAATCAAATTTATCAACCCATGGAGGTCTGGATTTGGAGTCACACTCAAAATTAAAGTGGAAAACCACACTACAGGCGGATCCAACTTTGATGTAATGCCCTTAAAACAAGTCAAAATCAAATCAAATCTAATTTTATTTGTCACATACACATGGTTAGCAGATGTTAATGCGAGTGTAGCGAAATGCTTGTGCTTCTAGTTCCGACAATGCAGTAATAACCAACGGTTTTCACTTTTTAATTACCGTTCATATATTTATGTATTTTTTCCTCAACTTTTTCACTCCGGACGCTTTATCTGGACACGATTCGTCAGGACCTCCAACAGCCGAAGCTAAGTAGTAACATTAACATGATGCCTTCTAATTGCAGCCGCTGTGCTCGCCTTACGGCGAGGATAGCTGTACTGCAAGCCCAGCTTCAGACGCAATCGTTAGGCAAGGGTAATTTCAGTGTAGGAAAGGATGAAACAGCGTCTGTGCCACCAGTAAGTACAGATAGTAGTATAAATCCCCTGGCACAGTCCCCGCAGCCGGACAACTTTCTCACGGTTTCTTGAAGGAAATGCTGTAGGAAAACTCAACCGGTGTCGCTCATTCAGCCGACAGAAACTTTCAACCGGAGCTACCCACCATTAGCTCTGACAAATTGAAAACTCTAGTCATTGGCGACTCCATTACCCACAGTATTAGACTTAAAGTGAATCATCCAGCGATCATACACTGTTTACCCGGGGGCAGGGCTACCGACGTTAAGGCTAATCTGGCTAAAGCTAAAACTAAAACTAAAGCTAAAACTGGCGAGTGTAGAGAGTATAGAGATATTGTTATCCACGTCGGCACCAACGATGTTAGGATGAAACAGTCAGAGATCACCAAGCGCAACAGCTTCTGCGTGCATATCAGCTAGAAAGATCGTCGGCATCGAGTAATTGTCTCTGGCCCCCTCCCAGTTAGGGGGAGTGATGAGCTCTACAGCAGAGTCTCACAACTCAATCGCTGGTTGAAAACTGTTTTCTGCCCCTCCCAAAAGATAGAATTTGTAGATAATTGGCCCTCTTTCTGGGACTCACCCACAAACAGGACCAAGCCTGACCTGCTGAGGAGTGACGGACTCCATCCTAGCTGGAGGGGTGCTCTCATCTTATCTACCAACATAGACAGGGCTCTAACTCCTCTAGCTCCACAATGAAATAGGGTGCAGGCCAGGCAGCAGGCTATTAGCCAGCCTGCCAGCATAGTGGAGTCTGCCACTAGCATAGTCAGTGTAGTCAGCTCAGCTATTACCATTGAGACCGTGTCTGTGCCTCGCCCTAGGTTGGGCAAAACTAAACATGGCGGTGTTCGCCTTAGCAATCTCACTAGGATAAAGACCACCTCCATTCCTGTCATTACTGAAAGGGATCATGATACCTCATCTCAAAATAGGGCTACTTAATGTTAGATCCCTTACTTCAAAGGCAATTATAGTCAATGAACTAATCACTGATCATAATCTTGATGTGATTGGCCTGACTGAAACATGGCTTAAGCCTGATGAATTTACTGTGTTAAATGAGGCCTCACCTCCTGGCTACACTAGTGACCATATCCCCCGTGCATCCCGCAAAGGCGGAGGTGTTGCTAACATTTACGATAGCAAATTTCAATTTACAAAAAAAAAATGACGTTTTCGTCTTTTGAGCTTCTAGTCATGAAATCTATGCAGCCTACTCAATCACTTTTTATAGCTACTGTTTACAGGCCTCCTGGGCCATATACAGCGTTTCTCACTGAGTTCCCTGAATTCCTATCGGACATTGTAGTCATTGCAGATAATATTCTAATCTTTGGTGACTTTAATATTCACATGGAAAAGTCCACAGACCCACTCCAATAGGCTTTCGGAGCCATCATCGACTCAGTGGGTTTTGTCCAACATGTCTCTGGACCCACTCACTGTCACAGTCATATGCTGGACCTAGTTTTGTCCCATGGAATAAATGTTGTGGATCTTAATGTTTTTCCTCATAATCCTGGACTATCGGACCACCATTTTATTATGTTTGCAATTGCAACAAATAATCTGCTCAGACCCCAACCAAGGAACATCAAAAGTTGTGCTATAAATTCACAGACAACACAAAGATTCCTTGATGCCCTTCCAGACTCCCTCTGCCTACCCAAGGACGCCAGAGGACAAAAATCTGTTAACCACCTAACTGAGGATCTCAATTTAACCTTGCGCAATACCCTAGATGCAGTTGCACCCCTAAAAACTAAAAAAATGTCTCATAAGAAACTAGCTCCCTGGTACACAGAAAATACCCGAGCTCTGAAGCAAGCTTCCAGAAAATTGGAACGGAAATGGCGCCACACCAAACTGGAAGTCTTCCGACTAGCTTGGAAGGACGGTACCGTGCAGTACCGAAGAGCCCTTACTGCTGCTCGATCATCCTATTTTTCTAACTTAATTGAGGAAAATAAGAACAATCCGAAATTCCTTTTTGATACTGTGGCAAAGCTAACTAAAAAGCAGCATTCCCTTTCACTTTAGCAGTGATAAATTCATGAACTTCTTTGAGGAAAAGATTATGATTATTAGAAAGCAAATTACGGACTCCTCTTTAAACCTGCGTATTCCTCCAAACCTCAGTTGTCCTGAGTCTGCACAACTCTGCCAGGACCTAGGATCAAGAGAGACGCTCAAGTGTTTTAGTACTATATCTCGTGGTCCTGTGTAGCTCAGTTGGTAGAGCATGGCGCTTGTAACGCCAGGGTAGTGGGTTCGATCCCCGGGATCACCCATACGTAGAATGTATGCACACATGACTGTAAGTCGCTTTGGATAAAAGCGTCTGCTAAATGGCATATATTATTATTATTATATTATTATAAAATAATCATGGCCTCTAAAACCTTCAAGCTGTATACTGGACCCTATTCCAACTAAACTACTGAAAGAGCTGCTTCCTGTGCTTGGCCCTCCTATGTTGAACATAATAAACGGCTCTCTATCCACTGGATGTGTACCAAACTCACTAAAAGTGGCAGTAATAAAGCCTCTCTTGAAAAAGCCAAACCTTGACCCAGAAAATATAAAAAACTATCGGCCTATATCGAATCTTCCATTCCTCTCAAAAATTTTAGAGAAGGCTGTTGCGCAGCAACTCACTGCCTTCCTGAAGACAAACAATGTATACAAAATGCTTCAGTCTGGTTTTAGACCCCATCATAGCACTGAGACGGCACTTGTGAAGTTGGTAAATGACATTTTAATGGCATCGGACCGAGGCTCTGCATCTGTCCTCGTGCTCCTAGACCTTAGTGCTGCTTTTGATACCATCGATCACCACATTCTTTTGGAGAGATTGGAAACCCAAATTGGTCTACACGGACATGTTCTGGCCTGGTTTAGATCTTATCTGTCGGAAAGATATCAGTGTGTCTCTGTGAGTGGTTTGTCCTCTGACAAATCAACTGTAAATTTCGGTGTTCCTCAAGGTTCTGTTTTAGGACCACTATTGTTTTCACTATATATTTTACCTCTTGGGGATGTTATTCGAAAACATAATGTAAACATTCACTGCTATGCGGATGACACACAGCTGTACATTTCAATGAAACATGGTGAAGCCCCAAAATTGCCCAGCATGTGTTTCAGACATAAGGAAGTGGATGGCTGCAAACGTTCTACTATTAAACTCGGACAAAACAGAGATGCTTGTTCTAGGTCCCAAGAAACAAAGAGATCTTCTGTTGAATCTGACAATGAATCTTAATGGTTGTACAGTCGTCTCAAATAAAACTGTGAAGGACCTCGGCGTTACTCTGGACCCTGATCTCTCTTTTGAAGAACATATCAAGACCATTTCGAGGACAGCTTTTTTCCATCTACGTAACATTGCAAAAATCAGAAACTTTCTGTCCAAAAATGATGCAGAAAAATTAATCCATGCTTTTGTCACTTCTAGGTTAGACTACTGCAATGCTCTATTTTCCGGTTACCCGGATAAAGCACTAAATAAACTTCAGTTAGTGCTAAATATGGCTGCTAGAATCCTGACTAGAACCAAAAAAAAATTGATCATATTACTCCAGTGCTAGCCTCTCTACACTGGCTTCCTGTCAAAGCAAGGGCTGATTTCAAGGTTTTACTGCTAACCTACAAAGCATTACATGGGCTTGCTCCTACCTACCTCTCTGATTTGGTCCTGCCGTACATACCTACACGGTCACAAGACGCAGGCCTCCTATATTATATTATGACAGACCAGCTAGATATACTGTCTCTATTATAGTATGACAGACTAGCTAGATCTAATGTCTCTATAATATTATGACAGACCATCTATACCGTTATGAGTCTGTCATAATATAATTGAGACAGTAGATCTAGATGGTCTGTCATAATATAATTGAGACAGTAGATCTAGATTGTCTGTTATAATAAAATAGAGACAGACCAGCTAGATCTACTGTCTAATATATTATGACAGACCATCTAGATCTACTGTCTCTACAATATTATGACAGACCAGCTAGATCTACTGTCTCTATTATATTATGGCAGACCAGCTAGATC